>NW_026695400.1:54712-140910 GCF_029851405.1 Lichtheimia ornata | reverse complement strand
AGGTGGATATCTCTTATGATGCCAATTTCAGGATCCAATGAGAGTATAGTACATATGGTGGCATACCTTGGCACTGCAGGTTGGTTATTGTATTGCCTTCGGATGGTGTATTTGGTTGCAATTCCTTGTGATCACCATGGTTCAGGGCGTCGTGTGCCTTCCTTACCGAGATGTCCACAATGAGAGTTCTCAAGACGTCTTCACATTGCCTCTTTTGGGTATGCTGACAACAAAAGCGTGTGGGTTGGTTTTACTTGTTATCTCACATTGCGTTTATGGTAGGTGAACATGTTGGATGATGGTACCTCTGGCAGCAACAGGATACGGATCTCAAAGCAAGAATGGTATATGGTTGGCTCAATGGTATGCGTGGTATTGGATCTACAAAGCGAAAATTGTTAATTAACGAACCTTACAGTGAAACAGCAGCAAGACAACATGGATGGCATGGAGATACGGTTTCCATTTGTGACAAGAATGCTATTGAGCAGCACCACAAGGTAAGAGGTTCATTGTGGGATTGGTTGGATTCAAGTGAACTTACCAAACACCATGCAGTGGCAAATCCTCTTTCGGCGATACTATTATTATCAAGGCTGCACGTCAAGGACGTCATTGTACTATACTTTCCTGTGGAACTCTACATGTTGTGCCCGGGGACAGTGCGACTCTTGTTGCGGCCTCATGGATTTAAAATTGCATCCTCTGTTCGCACGGCTCCATCGTTTTACGGCTATTGATCTCCTTGCCTTTAGAGAGAAGATGGTATCTCTATTGATGCACTTCATCGCGTCGATCCACAGGAGAGTGCCGGTACAATGACGTTTCTTTGGCTGTGCGCTTTTATTATTGCTTTACATCCTGATGGCCTATTTGGTTCCCAAGTCTGCGGGTGATGATTGCGTGATTCAGGTACGTAGGACTCTCATGCTCTTTGGAGACCTTTGCTGAAACGCCTACCATTATTTAGAGGGACCACTGCAGAGAGCTGCTTGTCTTTTGGTGCTTTGGAGTTTACAAGATCACACCTATGATTGCTAAGTATTGTTGGATGAGTTTGGACAATTGTTTATGGTGCATCTTTTATAGGTGAATCATGTCAGCCATGGGGAAGTGTGTATGCCTTTGGTGGTGTCAACCTTTATTGCGTCTCGGTGGTTGGTTACCAAGCAACGGGCGATTTCTCTGGAGAATGTCAGCCAATGCAAGTCTCTTGTGAGTGGATTGTATCAGCAACAAACAACAGCATGCATATGATTGGTGCCATATCAAGCTTTATCCCATCATCTGGTTCTTCTCGTTATCGGCAATTCGGTGGGCATCCTGAAATGAAGGTCTCTTATCGATTGATCACATCAGCAACAAGGAACAACTTGTATATCTTTGATATCAGCAACCTTTCTATCTCTTGGTGGTTCTTGTTATCGGCAATTCTTTTGATGGATCTCTACAACTACACGTGTCTTATGGATGGATCATGTCATCAACAAGAAGTGAAGGCCCGCGTTCAAGTCTTTTGTGTCACCAAGGGCATTCATGCATCTCGTCAAGGACTCCATCGTCAAGCTGCATTCCATACCCAATGAAAAAGGATTGGTATCTCATTCATATCGGCTATATCACTGAGTGTGCTCCCTTCCGCAGCTAGGATGCTGGTTTGGGATTTTCGATGGATGATTTTTCGATTTGCATGTGGTCTTGGGCAGCACATTGGTTCGTTCTCGCTCCTTGTAAGGGCTCTTCGGCATCGTGTAAGTATGCTATCTTTGGTGGTACAAGTATTACTCAACCTTCTCACTGTATATACCCATCAAGTATCGTTCCATCGCTTACAACTTACAACGCGGATGCCACCGTAGCGGGTCTTATCAACAAGCGGACGATTGCAAAGAATCGGCTAGATTTGGATATCAGCAGGATTTCGTGCATACATGGCTATCATTGGTAAATAGTGATCCGGTCTCTTCTTCAACGCCTGCCAACCTCTTTCCTTTATTGTAGTATGCGGACTATTCAACAAGCTACTTGTCTTCAGGTTCTTTGGGATTTTCATGGATGCAGCTGTCATTGGATGTCAGCATCTTTTCGTGCACATGGCTATCATTGGTAAATGGTGATCCATTCACTTCTTCAACGCCTGCCAACCTCCTCTTTTATTATAGTACGTTGGCTATTCAGCAAGCTACTTGTGTTCTGGTCCTTTGGAATTTTCATGCATGAAGCTGTCATTGGTAAATAATGGTCCATTCTTTCTTTCAATGCCTACTAACACCCTCTTTCATGTGGGTTATTCAGCGAGCTACTTGTCTTGTTCCCTTTGGATTCTTGATGGATGCAGCTATCATTGGATGTCAACAGGGTTTTATTCGTATGGCTATCAATGGTAAATAGTGGATGATCCGTTTTTTGGCTCCAATCCCAACCAACATCCTTTTCTATTATAGTGTGCGGGCTATTCAGCAAGCTACTTGTCTTCTGGTTCTTTGGGATTTTCATGGATGGAGCTGTCATTGGATTCCAACACGTTTTCGTGCATTGGCTCTCATTGGTAAATAAGTAGCGTACAAGTAATTGATTTTCTTGATAGATTACATCACCTGCATTAGGCTTACAAGTGATTGATTTCGTTGATAGATTTTATTCACCCGCCCTAATTTTGACGATGTATGCATAGACAACATTACACCTAGGCTCCTCAGACTTGCGCCCCATCACTTTATCAGCTCATGGATCAATTTATCAATGCATCATCCCCAACAGACAACAATGCCCACGCCCACAGTGCACAATAAAAGGATGTTGTCGCCGCCCATCGTACTCCCACACGTCTCTTTCTTCTGTCATTCTTCTTTGATTGCTTACAAGATCAAACTTCCAAGGTTTGTGTGTATCCCATTTCTTGCAAACTTGCGAATAAGCGCTGATCGTTGTGATCATTCATAAGGTTTCTTTGTTATCCTGCTCCCATTGTTGTTGACGTCGTCCTCATTGTGATACGTTGGATCCTTATAAAAATGTAAAGCCTAATCATGTTGTTTGAAGAGTCACTACTCATACACGCTACCTTGTTACTTTCAATAGATATAGCTATCTCCCATGATGCGTCTTGTGGTTACGGTGCCATGGTCTACGTACGTCGGGTGCTGAAGTTGGCATGGTGCATTTGGCATGGTGCATATAGCAAAGTCCAAAACAACAACAATGGCATCCACTCGACTATTGCTCCTCAATGGATTTTCGTTTAGACAGCTATTCATTGCCCATCATGCACACTCACCAAACAAAGACCGGTGGGAACTATTGCAGGAGCTAAAGAAAGATCTGAAGGAGATCCGTTACATGAAGGGGCCTCTTGCGACGAGCCAACAAGCTCTTGACCAAGTGGAAGAAGCATGTAGTAAGTAGACCGTATATTGATGCATGTTGAAACAAAGTGTAATACTTCTTTGTCTCTATAGCCTTCCATCAACAATATCGACATTACAAGCTCGTCATGCACACCAAGCAGCTCTGCCAGTGGGAAGGAACCACATCAAGCAACGGTGCAAAATGGGTTGTAAATTTTGTACGAATGTTCTGCTCAAGGTACAGTGAAAATACTGCATACATGAAATTCTATCACTCACCTAATATCAATGGGTTAGAGGAACGACTTGAGGATACGCTGTTGACCGTGAAGAAGATCGTTGCAAGCGACAAAGAGAACATGGCTCCTCTTCCGCAGCTTGTTGCAAGTGAAGGTACGAGATCAAAAGAGATTAAGATATTCGTAATCAAATGATTCTTATCTTGCCTATATCCATTTAGAACATCGCTATCAAAACGGCTTATGGCCTTCTTTTCGTGCGATCGTTGGTTGCCATGGCAAAGGAAGAAGCGCGTAGTATAGCAACGTGCATTAGGAAGCGGAATCACTTTTGGGCAAGCATGTGTAACAGTGACGCGCAGTGCAATGCAAATTCCTGACGCGATCCATGTTATGCATTTGAGATGAGACGCAGGCTGTTGTCCTCCAACCAATGATTGACATTGATTCGGCCGGTGACATGAAGGCTTGGGTTGAGTAAATGACACAACCAAGTAGTCCGTTTAAGCGGATACAACCAGCTACTCTACTAGTAACATTCAACTTCATGATAATGATAAAAGACAATGAATGCTATACAATAAATGACGATATTAGCGTGTAAAATCATAATGACGGGCTTGATGGAAAGGGAACGTTTATGTTTGACATTCATGTGTTGGAACGGGCCACATTTTCTTTGTGTTTGACTTGCGCGGCACACAGCGTTGTTACTTTCCCGCTTGCCCACGCACTTTTTTTATTTTTCTTTCTTCTTCATGTCACGTTCACCCCAGCAACCTATTTCTTCGACACGATCGGCAGAATCCGATGATTCACGCATCTATCAAGCACTCAAGTACTTGTCACGACTTGCCGTATGGGTCTACTTTCGCCATGTCCATGTCATTAGCCGCAAACCGATAAGCCCGACAGGTCCGCTCCTGATTGCCGCCAACCACATGAACATGGTCCTCGATCCAGCTGTTCTCATTGCCACGTTTCCACAAAAGAGGCCTTGTCACTTTTGGGCCTTGGCGCGTTTCTTCAAGATACCGATAGCTGGCAAGGTGTTACATGCAGCAGGTGTTCTCCCCGTGGATACCAAGACCCATAGCAACGCCAAATTGTTTGAACATACGTTACAGTGTCTTGAGCATGGAGGTGTTATTGCATTATTTCCAGAAGGTATGTTTTTATGATAGTGGTTGTAAAATGGGAGCATTGACCAGGAGAGGGGGATACTACTTATTAGGTACATCATATACGTTACCGCATCATTTACCTTTCAAGGATGGAATGTCATGGGCAGCCTTTGAATTTCTTTCTCATCAACCTGATATCCCACTTACGGTGATACCTGTCGGCATTACTTATACAACAAAGAACAAGTGGCGAAGTGATGTCGTTGTCGAGTAAGTTTAATATGTTTCGGATAAGGGTGGTTTGATCTCTTGTGTACTAACGCCGTCCGATTACCATAAAGATACGGAGAACCTATTCGTGTTACATCGCATGACCTGGAACAGTTTAAGCTGAATCCCAAACCTGCCGTCAAGGATCTCACTGCAAAAATCGCCCATGGTGTCGAGCAAGGCACTATCAATAGCCCCGATTGGGATACTCTTCATGCAGCTGCAGCCGCTCGGTTTATTCTCTTTGATACTACAAAGCTTGAGGATTATGTACGGGTATCACAAAGGTAAAAGAAGCGATGGAAAGGGATTACATATTCATTGGGATATATAATAATGCGTGTATATGTTTTTTCAACTAGCTTGATCCATGTACTTCGACCCTCAGAAGAGAACAAGGATACTCCCAATGAGCTCAAGGATCGACTATTGACGTTTTCCAAGAATTTGCGATTATTGCGACTAAGTCCTCAGGATATCAGCATGTATGAGAAGCAAGAAATCACGTTATCACGGGCTGTAGTAAGATTGGCATCGACGTGGACAGCATTGGCAGTGCAAATACCCTTGTTTTTACCCGGCATCATGATCAATTGGCCCATTTACTTGTTTGGTCGTCTTGCAGAGCGATACGAGCAATACACAGAATCAGTCGCACAGAGCAAGCTGGTGTTTTCAGTGGTGATTGGCGTGCCTTTATACATTACTCTCTCCTATCAAGTATGGAAGTACCTTGATTACACATTGATGGGTCTGCTACTTGCAATGTTGTTGATCCCATTGCTGGCTTGGTATCACATGGCATTGGTGGATAAACGTTACGACATGCTGAAACAGGTGGTGGCATCATGGCGTATTTGTGTTGCAGTCATTTCAGGAGCTATTGGATTGGATGCTCTTCCACGACAAGAGCTAGAGGATGCTGTACATTTGAGACGATGGTGTCGTGCACAGATGATTGAAGAGTTGCGTACCAAGGCAAAGATGGGTGATTCTCATGCACAGTATCTCGCACAATTCATTCCTGATCAGCAGTAATCATTCCTTCTTGCACGTAATCTTCATTTAATATCCTGGTCCCATATCAACGCATCATCATCATAGCGGCAATCATGCATTAGACAACTCCTTCCACTCTCATTTCTTCCACCGCTTGACCAATTAAAATCGATCTTTTCTCCCAGTACAAAATCACCTTGGAATTCACGTGTTCCTGATCCTTTATTCCTTTCTTTTACAATGAGTCATGTCGGCAAGGCAACGCTAGCATCCAATGCTGTACTCAGTCCTTCACATCGTGCAACAACCTCCGAACACATTCAAAGCGTCATTGTCACTGCAGCCTTACATGCCGCTGACAGCCCCGATCCACCTAATGAATACCTCGCCAACTTGCCACCCTTGAACGCACAGATATCAGCCAAGAACTTTGTACGTTTCGCTTCACGATGTGGATTCATGTTTGCTTTTCGAGATGCTGTATTGCTCCTGCTCAGCTGGGATAAACCCTTGGATACCATGGTTGCCATGGTGGGATACATTCTTGTATGCATGTATCCACGACTCTTATTACTTGCACCCCACGCCATTCTTCTTCATTTACTCCTTGCAAGCTATCAAAAGCAACAAGATCTACTCAAGATCAGACGTGAAGGATCACCCGAGTATTTACGCAACATGCAAAACTTACAAAACATGATGGGCGAGATCAGCAACTTGTACGACACTGCTTCTGCTTATCAGCGATATATTGATTGGTCCGATGAAAAGTTGACAATGTCGATCTTGCAGGCCACACTTGCATCAGCTGTTGCACTTGGTATCATTGTATGGTGGATCCCATTGAGATTATGTGCTTTGGTTGGTGGATGCTCATTGTTCCTTGCCAATACACGATTTGCAAAGTACTGCTGGCGAGAGCTTGGACCTGATGCGATGGTTTATGCACAAGAAATGTTTAATGGCGCATCCGATTGGTATAATGACCGACAGCAACAACAACCTGTAAAACATGTTCAGCAATCACAAGAACAAGGCACTGGTCAAAATAATGATGAACAAGTTCAAGTGTCGCTTTATGAGAATCAACGATGGTGGCCTGGCACTGGATTTGCTCCTCAGGTAAGGGGTAGACTACATTATAGTATCAAGAAATTGACATGGCTTGTATACATAGATGCTTGAAGGAGAGCGCAACCCATGGTCTGATTTATCAGGTTCAGTGCAACTACAGCCAAAGGAAGATATGGCAGCTCCCAAAGGATACCGATGGTCGCAAGATAATTGGCACCTTGATACAACTGGTCCATGGATTGATGATGTACTAGGGATAGGTAAATCAAAGGAATCCCCATGGTACACGAATTGGATGGTTCACTTATCTATCCTTCATAGAGTTTCTTGTATCGCCTGAAGAAGGAGGATGGGTCTATACAAACAATCATTGGGAGTATGAAGGAAAGAGCAATGGCAAAGATCGACAAGGACGTTTGACACGAAGACGGCGATGGATCAGAAATTGTATACGAACCACAAACGACATGCTTTAATTGTTCTCTTCTGTCAAAATCAAATACAACTATGCTAAAATATTTTTGTTTGTTTGTGTATTTTCTTGTGCAATTTAAAGAAAAAGGGGGGTTGTTGGGTGAGAGGGATCGGTGGAAGGTGGATGATTTCTCTCTAATTGGGTGCGCTGTAATACCGGATAGTACGATCAAGACCAGCAGCCAAAAGAGAATCAGCCATAGGCGATGCCCACTTGACACCAGTAATATCAGCTGTGTTGTCATTGAAGGAAGCCAAAGAAGAACCATCCTTGGCCTTGAGGATACGAACACCAGAACCACCCACAGCCAAGTATTGACCATAGTGATCAAATGAAAGCGAGTTGATCTTGAAACCATCATCCAAAGTGAAAGACTTGGTGTTGCTCAACTTTCGGAGATCCCAGATCTTGACAATGTTATCTTCAGAAGCAGTAGCAAGGATGTAACCATTCTCGGAGAAGGCCAAAGCATTGACCTTGCCAGTGTGTTCACCAAAGGTGGCAGCAATGGATTGAGACTTGACATCCCAAATACGAACAGCAGAGTCAACGGTACCAGCACCCAAAATCATACCATCAGGGTGGAATTGAATAGAAGTGTAACCTTGATAGAGACATGTGTCAATACCTTATAATAAAGAAACCCCATTTCTTTTCCTTTGAGCTCTTACCTGAAGTGTATTCGGGATCAACAGCATCAACAATGGACTTGCCAGAGTCGAAATCATAGAATGACCATTTGCTATCCAAACCACAGCTGACAAAGTAATCCTTGCTAGGATGCACAGCCAAACCAGTTGCCTCACCAGCATGCGCGTTAATGTTGTGACCGACATGATAACCTAGAACACGTTGTACACCTTCAATACTCTTTTTTCATGAATTTTGTCCAAATGATATCTTACCCTTGCTTCCACCAGGCACCCAAACACGCACATGCTTGTCGGCACTAGCACTCAATGCAACATCATGCTCGACCTCTTGACCACGGAATTTGACACAAGTAACCTTCTTGGTATGACCAGTGAGATTGGCCAATACCTTTTCCTCGGCCTTGTTGTAAATTTGCACATGCTTGTCATTGCCACCCGTAAGAATCAATTGACCACTGTGATCCAAATCAACGGCAGTGATACCAGTGGAACGTGCCGAGTGCATGGAAGGAATAGTAGATGTCTCAGTGAAGGTCTTGATAGCGTCGATAGATGTGTGCTCAGTTGGTGGCTTTCTCTTTCGGCGACCTTGTGAAAGACTACACTATATGTGTTAATCACATTTTCCTCCCCCCCCTTTCCAATCATATCTTTTTTTTCTTTTACCTCTCACTTGTCTCATTGATCTTGTTGACAACATCACTTGGCAATGCTGAAGTATCGACATCCATAGCTCCCTTGTCGCTTTCCTCTGCAGCAGGTGCAGGTGCTGCTGCGGCAGTAGTACCCAGATGAGCTTGAACGTTGGCAAGTGCCCTATACAAAATCATAAGTCATCATGCCCACGCATGTATCTTTTTCGACATACTCTCGTGCAGAATCGCGTTCCTTCTTGAGACGAGCAATAACACGCGTTGCTGCATCGTTTTGGTACAAGGCATGGGACAACTCTTGTCTTACTTGCTGATATTGTTGCTTCAAAGTAAAGGATTCGAGCATGACACTATCCCACTCGTTCTGCAATGATGATAACAGCGAAGGAACAGAAGACAACTTGGGTGGTCGCGGTCGCACCGTCTCAGGATCTGAATCACCAAGGAAACAAAAAGTTAGATTGCCTATATCGATCCTACACCCATGGGTCCCCATCCACTTACTGGCTTTGACAGACACCAAATCATCGTTTGTAAGCTCGTCACCAGTGATGGGATCCTTGCCGTGATCCGCAATGTACTTTTCAATGAGTCGTTTTTCAAACAGATGACCTGATTTGACAGAGACAACAGGCTCTTCAGGTGCTTCTCCCGAGACTAGAATGTAGTGTTACGTGTGAGCGATCGTATTGAGTGGATTGTTGCTAAAGTCTTACTGGCGCAAAACATGATAAATGGGAGAGAGTGAGAGTGAAGTGGATAAAGAGAAAAAGTGAATAGGCAGCAGCGGTGTAGACGAGGAGCTTCGTTCCCAGCGAATAACGCGCACTCACTCTTGGACCTTCCCTCCAGCCAGTCACATCACCGACGAGGTTGATTGCCTTATGGCTTTTCATGCACAATTAGCTTAATTGGTAAACCTCAAGCTTCAAAGCCCATTGATGAGGTAGTCGTCCTTTATCCTTAGTAGCTCGTTGCCATAGCAATAGCACGAGTGTAAAATGAAAAAGATAATGTTCTTGGGTTAACGGTAGCACACGTAGCCATCCATTTTTGTTGGCTCTTTGTCAACGCGTGGTGAACGCCTTAACATCTCTCAATGATAGGCTATGGGATGAATCTCTACTACATCACCATACTATTCTACTCGTTGCGATTTCTCGAGACAAATTCCTTCCTTTATTGTGCCAATGCATCATTTAAAATCGATACGAATGATAGGATTCTCTTGCAATATCATAGTTGCCACGAGAGGACACCATCCTTAATACAAGTAACATATCCAATGATGTACTTTTATTTCCGAGATTCTGCAATGATTTCTACAGCACCAGATGAAAGTGGATGTCGGCCGGTATGAAACGAAAACGTGTGATAGCAAGATGTGTACAATGGGTGGTGGATTTATGAGCAGGTGATTGTGTGTGTGTATGTGTGCGTATGTATATATGGGCATGTAAAGAGATTACAGCATGACCAAACCGACCTTGTTCTTGGACACATCAGGTATTTGCCAATTGTACAAGTAAAAGTTGAGGAGACCATCACCAGGGCCAAACTTGAGATCCTGAACAAACAGCGAGTTCTCCATCAAATCGAGCGCATTGAATACGTCAAACTCGGCCTATATACATACAACATAATAAGTTTCATGTCATATGTCACCCTATTCCAACTACTTTTACCTTTCGAGCATACGTCATGGCATCCTTGGCCAATTCAGTCAATCGCTTCTTCAAGAACTTTTGCTCTTCCTCCTCATTGCTCTTCACTTCCTCAGGTATATCGACGGCATAATAAAACATGTAAGCAGCGTTCAACGTCTTGTGCTTGGGATTGTTGATGACAGAGCTTGGCAAGGAATAGAATGAGAACATGTCGGTGATCTTTTTGGTTTCAGGGTTCTAATCATGACAAAGGGATCAGTATTTTTCTTAACGAGCGTTATCCAATGCCCCCTACGTACCTCAACAACGTAAGTCCATACAACATCCTTGTGGGGCAAGATCCAGTGCTTAACGTCATCATCGGTTTGGAAGACAGGGGCCACGTCGTATCGGTTCAAGAACTTGTTGAGTAGCTCACGCACTTGAGGTACATCAGCCTCAACCATTTCACGAATACCAGAGATGCCAGGTTGGTCAGCGACCTTGTAATGCTTGATCATGCGTGCAAGAGTCCACTTTGGAGGAATACGTGCAAAGTTACATTCGACCAATTTCTTGGGGTTGAGAGAACGATGGAAGTAGCTATATCACACGTACACATTAACCTATCAATCATCCCATCCTAATCCTTTGATATCATTACTTACCGGCAAGTAGCAACAGGCTTGGGAAGAACAACACCGGCTGTGTAAGCTGCTTGGAAAATACCCTCCAAATGGCTACGACGCGTGATTTCTCGAATCAACACGGGAGCTAAACGCTTGGAACGAAGCTTCTTGTGCACACAAAGGAAATTGATTTCGGTCATGCTTGTTGTGCTATATAGCGAAGGAATCCCCATGTTAGTGTCTCCCATTCTTTTACTCGATCCATCCATCCAATCAAAACTTACACATCATAGGTACGGATATCGGCAGGCACACCACTGATAAAGGCAACCAATTTCTTGTTGGCAGCTACACGTACACCAACATGCCATGACTTTCGCCACTGAGGTGGTTGTAATGCCCTAAAGGATAGGTCGATAGGTGAGATCAACGAATCGATATCTTCCAATCCACAAATACTCACCACTTGAGAAACGCGGCTGAATAATCGAATCGAAACTGGGCATCATCATCCTCGACATAGTTAAGCGTCAATAGCGTGTAGAGTTCCTTAAGCTATGGGATTCAAATCACTCGTATTTAGCGTCTTGTATACATACACGCTACAGCATAATCATCATACCTGGGCCTCGTCAGTAACATCCACTTCACACCACTCGAACTCTTTGGGAAGCGTAGGAGGATCCTTGGGTACTTGATCGACAGGAACAGATGGCTCAATGGGACCAATTTGGGAGACCTCTTCGCCTTTAAAAGCATGCAACCCGTGTCAATGACGAGAAAGCTTTGGCATAAAGAATGACGTACCGTGCTTAGTTACTGGTTGGGTATTCCAGAAACGATGTTCGTTCATTGGCTTGGGACCACCGCTGCTACCTTCCATCATAGCGAGGCTACGCATCATGGCAGAGAGTTTGGCTTGTAGTTCAGCTTGTTTTTGTGGGTCGTTGTTGTCCTTTGTCATTATTGGTTGTCGAGTGGTGGTGGTGGTGGTGGAAGGAGGAAGGGAAAGGAGAAACGAGTGGATGTGGTGTGTGAGTGGAGTGCTCTTTTGGCTCAGCGACAGCAGCGGGACTGTTGTTCCATTGAAGATGACAGCAATCCATTCTCATTTGACAGGAGGTTACTTAATGCACACGGTTTTGAGTAGCATAGTTCTATGTTGATTGGTCACTTGACATTCCTTCCCATTACTGCTATCCATATCCCCCATTCATCCCACTAGACACATAGTAGATCCAACCCCTCAAATAGGAGAATAGAAACAGCTATCTTGTTGAGTCGTATGGTGAATGTCAATTATCTGCATATACTATAATGATACTTTTAATCAAGACTAAAGGAGCTACATACGTATCGGGATAATGGTATGCATACAAGTAGAAGGAAAGGGTGTATGATAGTGTTGGTGCAAACAGCCTTGTTTATATGGCAGTGCGCTTGAGAATTGTTGTCATGATAGATTCAATTGATAAAGAGGGTCAAGCATCTTGGAGTGATGGAAACACTGATAAATCAGCTTGCTGCTTAAAGGTGGATTTTTGTAGATGACATAAGTACGTCCCACTGGAAGAGCTGGATGTTGGGGAAATGGGTACAGTATGTCGATTTCTATAGAGACAAAGAAGTATCACACTTTGTTTCAACATGCATCAATATACGGTCTATTTACTGCATACTGCTTCCAATTTTTAAAAGCTTGTTAGCTTTTGTCGATGTTCCTTCCATGTGACGCAGAACCTCAAGATCCATGCGTATCGTTTGCAATAAATGCCGCCGGCCCTTGTGCGGCCACATTGCATGGTGGGCAATGAACACCTGCTTGAACGAAAAATTATGGGCAACCAAGCGTCGAGTAAAGTCCAATGTCATTTTGTCGATCGATGTCCATTAGTGTGAGGGGAAGGTAAAGAGGGCAAATAGCCGAGCCCGAAAATGTGTGCCTGCATGTGCGATGGCCCGTTCCAACACCTGCCTGTCAAATATGAACGCCCCTTTCCAACAAGCCCCTCATCTGACTTTGCTATTTGCACCATGTCAAATGCACCATGTCAACTTCAGCACCCGACGGAGGTAGACCATGGCACCGTAACCAAAAGATGCATCATGGGAGATAGCTATACCTATCGAAAGTAACAAGGTAGCGTGTATGAGTAGTGACTCTTCAAACGACATGATTAGGCTTTACATTTTTACAAGGATCCAATGTATCACAATGAGGACGACGTCAACAACAATGGGGGAAGGATAACAAAGAAACCTTATGAATGACCACAAGATCAGCGCTTGTTCACAAAGTTTGCACGAAATGGGATAAGTACAAACCTTGGAAATCTAGCCTTGTAAGCAATCAAAGAAGTACGATAGAGGAAAGAGGCGTGTGGGAGTATGATGGGCGGCGACAACATCCTTTTATTGTGCATTGGGCGTGGGCATTGTTGTCTGTTGGGGATGATGCATTGATAAACTGATCCATGAGCTGATAAAGTGATGAGGGCGCATACACCAGCCCATGATGTTGTCAACCTACTTTTAATATTGGTATGCGTGTTCGGTAAGCAGCGAGGATGATCGGATCGCCTTTGATATCAGCAGCCAACCCCATGGCATTGCGCAATTGTGCTTCGAATAAAGGATGGTGCAAGAGACATGGTGCAAATAGCAAACCCCATAACATGGATCGCGTCAGGTATTTGCATTGCACTGCGCGTCACTGTTACACATGGTTGTTCAAAAGTGGTCCCGCTTCATAATGCACGTTGCTATACTACGCGCTTCTTCCTTTGCCATGGCAACCAACGATCCGCACGAGAAAGAAGGTACTGAAGGAAACCTCGTGTTTGAATGGGGATTGATAAATACCATAGTAGTATACCCTGTGCTTCTGGATCTTAAGAAAAAGTATGGTGGTGTCGTTCATCTTCAAACGGTGCTCAATGAACTACAAGAGGTCATTATCAGCTCCTACGATCGAACCGTGAACCTGCGTACTGTGAAGGGTACTTGGATGAAACGTATCAAAGCTTCGGCTGCGAATTTGGATGTGCAACTGGTGAGTGGGTTGGTTAATACTCATCACCTGCTTGGGATCGCTAATACCATTATCCTATCTATTAAGGTTGAAGGATCATCCATTTCATGGAGCCGAATCGAAGAGGGTTTACAAACCAAGGATGCAGAGAAGGACCCCAGCGATATCTTATCATCAACTACATCATCCGGATCTTCTTCATCTTCCAACAACAGCCTCAAGACCCTGTTATCTGAAAAAGACAAAAGCGCTATACGAGACATGTTCGACAACCTAGATAGGTCCAAGTTTTGGATCCTTGAAAGCACCAAGCGTCGTGCAGCTGCCGAAAATCAAGTTCCTGAAGCTGTCGAGGATAAGTTGCGGCGGTTTGCATTGGATTGCAATTATGCCCAGTAAGTCTGATGCCATGGAACAAAAAGAAACCAAAAGCTGAATACAATGTTACGTAGCCTTTGTCACTCAATGATTATCGATCTTGATGATTTGAATTGGGCAGAAGTTTTTACCGAGGAGGAGCTGGATGAAATGTGTGATTTTGGTGATCCAGTGCTGCGGGAGCTTCCAGCTGGTCTTAATGATGCATTGGCAGAGCTACAAGAGAAGGTATTGTATAATGGTTGCGAGCATTGGTTTTTTGTATCTAATCAAGGAAACATAGACATCGGCTTTGGATGCATTTTTCTTTGCCCAGCAAATGCGTTGTCATCCAATTGAAGACCCAATCTTGACATGGCTGCAGCTGTCGGTGATGACCACTGCTAGGTTTTTCTTGAACCAATCTACGTCATATATGGATACCTTTCTTGAAAGCGACAAGCTTTACTATCTGTGGAGCTTTGTGAACAGCATCCACCAAGGCACCAGTATCCAAGCAAAAGGGTGAGTTTTTATTACTATTATCATTCTTGGATCAAAATCAAATACTAATCATTGTCTAAAAATGAAGCAAGGAGAAATCCAGCAACGCCAACGCCACCGCCCGCAATGCCAAGCGAAAGCTTTCGGCTGTTGAAGGGATCGATAACAAGAAGATGGGAAGGAAAATGGATACCGTGTATGTAGCAAGCGACATTGAGCTGGGTTGTTTGGAGATCAAGGGTACAGTGGATGACACCAAGGAGAAGGAAGACTCGAGAGTGAAGATGCCAGTCGTCATGCGGGACATGTTGTTGCAAGTTGTTGACAAGATGCCATCAATGCTTCGGAAAGCCCACATAGTTGGATACCATATCAACGGTACGTAGGATTGTAGCAGAGACACGTGGTATGCGATCAGCATCTTACTAGGTTACTAGGGAACATGATCAGCATGCTTGATATGGATGTACCCAAAGGCTACATAACCCGACTACGACGTATAAAGGAGTTGCAATACCCAACGGTATCAGAGGACTATGTCCAACGTATAGTGCCACTTCTTCAACTTGCTGCTCATGGACAAGCAATCATGGATACCACTATCAAGCAATATCGTCAGGCTCCCATGCCTTTGACTATAGCAACTGGTAAACGCTCGACCATGCTTCCTCCATGTTTCATACCCACACGCTCGTCATCCACCACGCCGTCATCATCATCATCATCATCAACTACGCCGTCAAAGAAACATCGATAACAACACCACCTTGTACATATCAGCATTTTACCCCTATTTACATATCCAATTTCGTATCGCATCTTGTATCACAATTTTATCATATTACATGTCATTTGCCACCCCAATGTATACCATAATCTGACCCAAGTTTCCTTTAATCCATATAATTCATACAAGGAGTGATAGAGATGAGTTGTGGGTTCTACAATCTTTATCAGGGTGATGGTGTATGGCGGAAATCGTTGAGCGATCAATATGTGGACCATGTCTTGGATTCGTATACAGGGTATCTAAAGAGCAATGATCAGTATCATGCGAACAAACCTCTCTGGTTTAACTTTATACCTTCAATTACGAGCTCCATAACCCTCTGAGCGGTCTCTGACATTTGAGCTAGCCCATGCCATCAAGAAGAAAGGGCATTAGAAGCATGTGTGGATCCATTAACATACCTGATACGTCATACACGACTACGGAAGGTGAAGGATCGTTCGATAAATATGCAAAAACAAGAAAGAAGAGTGAAATGAGAGGACGACTTGGCGGGAACGGTACCGGCTAAGACAATCCAATCAGACGAGAGAACAAGAAGAGTGAAATGAAAGGATGACTTGGCGGGGACGGCACCAGCTAAGACAATCCAATCAGACGAAAGAGAAAAAAGAGATGGGGTGAAATGAAAGGATGACTTGGCGGGGACGGCACCGGCTAAGACAATCCAATCAGACTAAAGAGAAAAGAGAGATGGAGCGAAATGAAACGCATATAAAAATAGAAGGGAAGCAGTTGGAAGACAAAAAGAAGAGGAGGAAGGCGCGGCATGCAAATAAAATCAATCTTGTTAATGTTTGAACTACCGTCATGGTTGACGTGTCCTCAAGCTCAAGGCTCTTCCAATATCCATCAACAGCTCATAAATTGGCAGCTGATAGCCACTTTCCATGATTCAATTGTCTTGATCAGAGTGGATCTGGTTGATCCAGCTCAAAGAAAAAGAACATCAGTTGACATACATAGGTAGTGCATACTACATACGAGCTGATCCTGATATTTCTTCGCTCTGTTACACAAAGAGGTCCTTCTGCATCTTTGGCTCTCCAGGATTTAGATACTTTACATTTAAACAAAGACCACTTCTCATATAGCATCACGCTTACAACATAGTAAAAACATAAAGGTGCCTGTATCTCCAAACTTTACAATGAAACGTGGGGTTTTTATTAGAGCAATGTGCTCGGCTTGGCCAACTCCACCTTGGGTGCCAGTTTCACGATCAAGCTTGCCAATCCCAGATTTCGCAATGTCGCTACCAGCCAACTGGATCTGGGGGTCGACCTCTTCGACGACGACGACCCAAAAAATATTTTTTGGGCTGTTTGCGACATTGAACGCGAAACTTTCACACAAGGTGCCGTTGGCCAAGCCGAGCACATTGCTCTATTCAAAGCCCCACGTTTCATTGTAAAGTTTGGAGATACAGGCACCTTTATGTTTGTAAGCGTGATGCTATATGACAAGTGGTCTTTGTTCATTGTCAAGTAGCTGGACCCTGGCAGAGCAAAAGATGCAGAGGATTGTGTTGTGTAACACAGCTACGTTTGCATGAATGAAAGGTTCGATGTATAATTACTTTATGGATCATCTAGGAACAGGCATGTATTGCTAGCTAACGGCCACTTTTATCCAATCATCATTGTTGCGAGATCCACTGCATGGGAACGATGCCCCTGCTCCAGACATTCATTTCCATGATTAAAGTAGGTTGATCCGAGCTGATTTGACTGAGCTGCGGTCAAAGAGAGATTACATCACTCTGGACATAAAGCACGCTCGATGTAGCTCAACCGATGTAATCTTGTGTGAGCGTAACTCAACCAAATCAGCTCGGATCAACCTACTTTAATCATGGAAATGAATGTCTAGAGCAGGAGTATCGTCCACCTACAATAGAATGCACAAAAGTTGGGAATGCACAAAAGTGGCTATTAGCTGCCAATGTATGACATAAAAGTGAGGGTTGCGTACCTGTCATGCATGGTCCCTGAAGTCCTGACTTTTTAGCTGAGTTACCCAAAGAGGTCCTTCTGCATCTTTTGCTCTATTATAGCCATACTACTTTACATTAAACAAAGACCACCTTCCATATAGCATCACGCTTACAAACATAAAGGTGCCTGTATCTCCGAACTTTACAATCAAACGTGGGGTTTTTATTAGCGCAATGTGCTCGGCTTGGCCAACAGCACCTTGGGTGCCAGTTTCACGATCAAGCTTGCCAATCCCAGATTTCGCAATGTCGCCACCAGCCAAACTGGATCTGGTGGTCGACCTCTTCGACGACGGCGACGACAAAAAAATATTTTTTGGGCTAGTTGCGACATTGAACGTGAAACTTTCACACAAGGTGCTGTTGGCCAAGCCGAGCCCATTGCTCTAATAAAAACCCCACGGTTCATTGTAAAGTTTGGAGATACAGGCGTCTTTATGTTTTACCAATGCTGTAAGCGTGATGGAGTTGCTTTTTCCTAGTGGATGGTGTCGGCTGCATTAACGGAAAGATGAAGAGCTGAGTGAAACGGCACGTGGTGGTTACACAGACACGTCCTTGACAGGTTGCTACACAAATGGATGATGATGATGATGATTGCCTTTTGTGAAGGTACGTAAGTAAACAGCATCCAATAATGAAGGTGTGTCAAGGTATGCATCACATTTTCATGTAGAAGAAAGTCGAGCTGCATAAACCAATTTGTATATGTAAAAAGATACATATACATATTGAATGAGTCACTCATCCTGAAACTCAATGAAGGGATCACTTCTCTTTTTTTCTTCTCAAGGTCATCCCACTCCTCTTTACAAAAGGCGTATGCTTCTTGAATGACCGATAACCGAACCACCTTTATTATTATGTGTTCCATCTTCGAAGCAATAGTATGTAATCCACAAGCTAGCAAAGTCCAAGTGTGTAATAAAGAAACAATGCTTTATTTCATCTAGCTTCCTAGCTACTTTTCCACCATTCTCGTCTTCGTCGTCCGTCATCATTCATACTCGTACTCGCCAACATTCGTCAATCTCCTCGTCACCAAGGTCAAAAACCATGCTTGTTTGTGCCGTTGTCGTTATCGTCATCGGCGTGGATCTCGTAGTCGTTATCTTAACGAATGTATAATGCCACAAGAAGGCAAAGGCATCTCGATACATACGATGGTGTAAATGACCCAATCTCGCTTTCCCACCTTTTCGTTTCTATTCCTCCTTTCAATCCAAGTGATTGATCCACGTCTCGCACATAATAAGCTGATAGCACCACACCCTCACCCTTCAAATCATCCTTGAATCCATATTCATTCAATGAAAAAGTCGACGAATAGCACATGGTACAGTAGTGTGGATGTTTATCAAGCAAATATGATGAAGGAACAGCATTGTAAAATGAATAAGATACAGGGTGGTGAATCAAATAGTGGGGCAACAGGGATAGTTGTGTCATTGTATTCTTGGTTGCTGCTGCCATAATCATCCTTCATCCATGATCGCAAAATAGCTGCTGCATGCATTGAGCCGAGTACTTCAATACCATCCGTGGCTGTAAAGCACCTTCCTTCAAAAGAGACCTTCTCGTTGATTCCATCCAATTCATCATCATCCTCAGCGGTATCCACGTAATATGATCCATCGTTCCTGCTGACGACGCGCCAAGTAACCAAAGCAACATCCCATTGCACTGGATTGCATCCATCCACCCATCCATAGCCATTGCAAACCCAAATGTTGGTTGAAAGAACCATGTGATCGCTTCCTTTTTCCATCCGGCTGTTGGTCCATCTCTTCCTTGGTCATTTTCCAACGCGGCTCATGTCGGTGAAGCTTGTTGTATTGTGGTGTACTTGATAGCTGGTATGGCATCATGCATTGGATTCCGTATAGATACTAAAGCATGTTGCTGCAAGTAACTTGAGACAATGGAGTAAAGACCTTGCTAATAGCAACTGCTGGTACGTTGGTTGCGGCAAAGACGTGTGCAAGAGCGTGTGTTGTGTGAAGAGACTCGTGTGTTGTAGAAGAGTGACAAGAAGGCTGCGTACACACCATGGACTTGCCCATTCAGTCAAAGACACTTGGATCAAGGCAATTGTAGGGTTAACATGATGAGTTGAAGCAGGAAAATCGTTTGCAGGTGGTAGTTGTACTTGAATGGGACAACAGCTGAGAATGGGAGGAAGAGACACGAGGCTCGGGGTGGAAGACCTGGAAATTAAAACCTCTCGGATAAAGAAACTTGAATGATGGAAATGATCACTTGCAGTGAATTAGGGTAACAGTGGCGAACAAGAAGAACGGGCTATTAGGTGGCAGTTTATGAACTGCAATCAAACCAGCCTGTAAACCTGTAATGCATGGATCTACAAACGACGACGGGCGTGATGTTTATGATAATTTGTTAAAAGAAAGGTGATGATTCAGCAATAGCTTAATTTCCATAGCAACGACTAGACATAACGCCATGACGCTGTGGTAGACCTCACATGACCTTGGACTTACTTTTACCGAGCAGGTTTAAACGCCGCTTGAAAGACAATAAAATGGCCGCGAGTATCCGCAGCCCTTTCTTTTTCTCTTTGTCCTCGTAGGCTCACTGTCCCCTATTGTGGATATATTGGTACCGAACTCTTATAAACGCTAGTAAAGCTAAGAGGGAAACTCCGACTGGGTCCTGGGCCTTTTTGGGCTCTCGGCCAACACCTCGTTTGACGCATGTTGAAGGTGCCCCTTGCGGAGAGGCGGGAATGGACATGTGGCGACCTTCTCGAGGTCATTCCTGTAAGTACTTGGGTCTTTGAACTCGACGAAACCAACAGCCACATGCTAGTTTAGCTTTATTCACAATAAAAAAAAAGAGATTGTCTTTATAATAACTTGTCTACTTTCCTATGTGTATAAATTGCGTGATACATAATAAGAGTGTCTGTGGTAATTGTGTCGTTGGACGATTGGGTGGTTGATCGAGTCTCAAAGTCGGGTCCTGACACGAGGTGTAAGAGAAGATAAAAAAAAGTCTCAAGATCTAGACGTTTGATTGGAGCAATAAAAAGAGTGTAATGTGTTGCTATGGAAACCGTGTCGTGTTCGAAATGTGCGTGTTGCTGTTGTTGCCATTGACCTTAGAAACACCTTTGTGATTGTAGTTTGTGTATCGGCCACCTGAGTTATATACAGTGTACAAGTGCGCATGCATTTATTGATGGTGATAAGGGAACGTGGGGTATGGGTGAATCATATACAACGAAAGGGTATCATTGTGTCCTTGTATCCTTGGTTGGTGCCCGTCAATAATCATCATCGAGGGTCTGAAAACAGCTGTTGTGTCCCTTCACACAGTTATTCAATATCGTATATCATCCATGAAGGTAAACCCGTTTCGTCAACGATACCAATGTCATCCAATCCTTCACCGTCCTTAGCGATATCCTCGTGTATGATCCATCCTCCCTGTTGGCAACGTGACAAAGAACCAAAGCAGCATCCCAGGATTCTTATCACTGCGCATGGCTGCATCCATCCATCCAAACCATTGCACATCCACTATGTCGATAGAAAGAACCCTTGTGATTGCTGCTGATATGCTTCCTTCTCCATTCAGCTGTTAGTCAATCCGTTTCTTGGTCAATTTGCATCACAGCTCGACCGTTGATATGATGGTATGTACTTGATGGCTGATGGCATCATCCAATACAAGAACGCATATAACAATGATTGCCTACTACAACACCATAGAGTAGCATGAGTGACTATTTGAGCCTCGTGTCATCTATAGGAGGATGACTTTGATGGGGTAGGGTGCACCATGTGACAGTAGTACAGCTTGCATGATTGCTCACTCCAACATTCTTGACAGCTTGTGTGGTGGCTGCAACACAAGTATCATGGTTGTCAAATTCGTATGCAGCCATGGCTTATATCAATTACTGCTGATAGTAAACTTCTCCTTATTACATCTCTTCTTTCAAAATGAGTGATACCACGCCTACCGATCATTGCACACATATTGGCGGTTGTAACCCAACTCATCTCAAAATCATGGACGTTCGAAAGACTTTTGGCAGCAAAAAAGTGAAAAGGAATACTGAGACCACGGAGCTGCTAACGATTCATGACACGAGCTTCGCTAGCGATATCGTCCTTGACAATAATCATGATGACGATGCCGTTGCTGGATCACTGTTACCATCCAGCGTTGTCCCCAAAATGAACGCCGATGCAACAACGACAAAAGACATGTATGACGTCCACAGCATCGTATCGCATACGGTTTTAGAGACACTACTACTCGACAAATTTGTGGATAGCAATGGCCAACTCAAGAAGAGCGTGGTTCCATACGATGAATCCACCTTCGTCACCGATAAATTTCGAAAAGCATACGAAAAGAACGACCAGCATTGTTGTAAAATACTCGTATACGCTTTGTATTTGATGGCGTTGTTTGTTAAAATACAGAACCTGAAAGCAGCGCGGGATCACCGAATGCATCGTGCTATCAAGTATGCGACAAGTTTGATGATCACGAACCTAAAAGAAAGATACACAGATAATCCAGCCATGCAAGTACCATGTACATTCACGTGCCACTCTCATCAAAGCTAACTTTAATTGATATCCCCCTTTTACTACGTACAGCAATTCCTATTCAATGATGCGAGACAAGTTGCTATGTGACATAGCGGTCTTGTGCCTATCAACCTCCAATACCGTGTGCGTCAAAACACTGTCCACGGACCTGGATTGTTCGACGACAAAGTAAGGAATGGTGTTGAGCAACTTTTAGTCTAATCTAATCATGCAACAACAGGATAAGACGAGTGTTTAAAAGCTTAAACTGTAAGTTTAAGTATGGAAAGGCTTCCTTGACACTGCCAAAAAAGAAAAAGGAGCAATCGAACGATCATACGATATCCAAACAAATATACGGCACAAGACATCATCCATACTACGTTGCTCGTCGGCGTCGTCATTAGCAGCAACAATCTTTTGTATCCATGTCAACATTTATAGCACATTTTCATTTGTATCCCAATCAACAACTTTATATGAGAAAAACAATGGTATATACATCAACAACGCATTCTATTCATTGCCACTCCTTTGCCTTGACGCCATCCATATCAATGATAATCTCACACCCTGATCGTGGTGCTATCGGTGAGAACTCAATAAACAGCGCGCGTCGTGTTGACCCATTACTTGAAATGGCGGATCTTGCGAGTCGTATTCGAGTGGATACTGCATTGGACCAAGACATGCCGAGTACAGGCTTTTTAGTGAGGGATTGCCAAAACATGGCGAGTGGTACTGCTGGCGATAAAGAGGATGCTGATTCAAGCCGAAAGTCAATCCACTGATCCACAAGCTCAGGTGGTAATGCTGATGATTTATCCTTGTTTTGAGTGAATACGTCTGATACTTGGTTGATAGCAACGATGGCGACTTGATATTGACTAGCGATACGCTTGAGACGTAATCCAAGATCGCACACTTCGGCCATTCTCTCGAATTGATTCTTTTCTTGCTCTCCACGATAGATAGCACTGATAGAGTCGATCACCACCACACGCACCTTGTTCCTTCGACGTGCTAATAAAGCCGGGAGTTGATAGACGAGCGCTTGATATTGGTTTTCACGATCCGTGAGTCGCATGGTATGGATGGCTTTTTCAAGTTGTTCAGGCAAAATGTCGTAGCGTTGTGCAAAAGAGGATGCCAATTGATCGAGACGTGTACTTGGGAATCGGCCTTCGCTATGAAGATACACGGCCTCTATCATGTGATGTAAGTCATAGTGCAATGACATGGCAAGGAGGATACTACTTACCACCATGTAATTGATTAGGATCTTGTACGGCGAGACATAATTGTAATGCAAGCTGGGTTTTGCCTGATGCACTTTCACCCACTATCTCTGTTAATGAACCAAGTGGTATTCCACATCCACCCAAGATACGATCAATGGTTGCGTCTCCGGTGCTCACACTCTCGGTGGGAAGTGACTCGGCTGTCCTTATCCGTGATCGCCAAGGATACACTTCTTTGGAAGCAGCATCGACGATCGCATTGACATGGTTGGCGTTGCGTAGAACTGAATGCAAGTCGGTGGTGGATCGTGCAACGACATCGTAAGCCGAATCAAGACCAGCTATCAAGAGACCCTTGTATGAGAATGAGGGAGGGAGTGTTGGTATGGAAAAAAGTCGAACCTTGTTCAAGCTTGGATAAGCAACCTAACTTGTCTGCAATGTCATCCATCAGATGGGTGGAAAAGGGAGGAGGCGCGTGTGTGCGCGTAGTACTACAACAACGCGGGATGGTGTACAATCACGAGACTCAGCTAAACAATCAAGCCTTTGCATTTCATTGGACACTCTACCTGCATAATTGTCCTTTTTCCAACAACCTTGTTCATGTCCTTATCCGATCGCACTCCCCTTCTTGAAGGTAAATCGCTCTTCATTCGACATGAAAGTCTCTTCTCATGCTCCATTCCGAGTAGGTCATTCACAAGAGAACAGCAACGAGGTTGAGGAGGAAGAGGATCCTGTTACCCTGGCAACCGGTGAATATGATGCCCAGCTTGAGAAACGGCTCGTACGCAAATACGACTTGATGCTATTACCCTTCTTGAGCTTGATGTATCTATTTTCATCCTTGGATCGTTCTAGTTTGGGTAAGGAGGTGATGAGCATTGATGCGTATAGTGTACCAACAACAATATGATAGGGAATGCGGTGCTGGACAACTTTGAGGAGGACGTGGGTATCACACCTGATCAATTCAATACATCCATCACTATCTTCTATGTAAGTGCATCTGAAACTGGAATCTATCAATGAGGCACTCATCCCTTATTACAAAGGTGGGCTTCTTGCTGTTTCAAATACCAAGCAACATTATGCTGAAGAAGTTTACTGCTCGTCGTTGGTATGGAAAAGGAAAAATGGAGAAGGAATCCCTGTATGATGTTGAAGCATGTATCCTATTATTATAGGTTACCTCTATTGATGATTGCATGGGGTACGATGGCTTGCTTGCATGCTACTATCAATGGATTTGCAAGCCTCGTTATACTACGATTCCTTCTTGGTGTATTTGAAAGTGGTTTCTTCCCGGTACGTTTAACAATGAACATCACCACCATGACATGGGAGATAGGAGCTCATTATTATTATGCATACTTAGGGAGTGATCTTTTTCCTTACCCTCTTTTACAAGAAGAATGAAATAGCAACACGCATTGCCTTGTTTTGGGGATCCACGGTAGCTGCACATGCTTATGGTAAGATGAAAGCTTGCATTATCCAATCACACTCTTATGAAAAATCATGCAGCTGGTATTCTCGCTTATGGGATTTTGAGATTACGTGGTGCACAAAGCATGGCTGGATGGCAGGTTAGTAGGAACTTGGTAACATGATCCTTGTACGTACATACCACGCACTCATCATCAACGTATCATTCATTAGTGGTTGTTTTTGATTGAAGGCATCCCCACAGTATTGGTTGCTATCATTGCATGGTTTTACCTTCCTTCATCACCTGAAACATGGTCAAGGCTGACATTGGAGGAACAACGACTCGCCGTATCCCGGTTGGCAATCGAAGATGGAGGACAACACCACCATCACGTCAGCTTGCGTGATCTTGATGATGCAAGCAATCGGGAACAAGCTATCAAGGCACTGGTCGATTGGAAAGTGTGGCTATGGATGGTTATGTTTTTCAGCGGCAGCGTGGCCAACACCAGCATCTCGAAGCAAGTATTCGTTTATCCGTAACATGGTGGTTGTTTCTGACAGAAACACATGCTTTGTACAGCTTTTTGCCGCTCATTGTCAAGGGCATGGGATACAATGACAAGCTATCAGCCAACCTGATGTCATGTAAGTTGTACTTTATACAATTGCTTTATGTATGCTCATTGAATTTGATATAATAATAGCGCCTCCTTATCTTGGTGCGGTGATAGTGGTATGTGTGAAACAAAGGTATACGTACGCACGTGCGACTGAACAAAAAAATCTTTGACAGATGATCGGTATGGCTTATTCGTCCGACAAGTTTCAGGAACGCACGTACCATGCTATCGCCGGCGCAACCTTTTGTCTCATCGGCTATGTGATATTGACCACGTTGACAGCACGCTCTGCTTTATATGCCGGTATATGCATTGTCGTTGCAGGCGTCCATACCATCAACCCTATTATGAATGCATGGTTGACAAGCAACATTGCACCTGAGATGAAACGAAGCGTGGCTGCTGCTATGGCGGTATCTGCAAACAATTCGGCTGGTAAATATTTATATTGGATTCATGGTTTCAGGGACGTGACAACAACTAATCGAGCCTTTAGGTCTACTTGGATCGAATATTTATCGACAATCGGATGCGCCACGCTATCGTAAGTGTGAACCAAAAGAAAGGAAAAGGAGGAGGCTTACAACACAAGAGGACTTATGATGTAATGGAATGGGTAGTGTTTGGCCACACAATCAGCCTTGTGTTCCTTTGTGTATTTATTGTACTTGCATTGATCCAAAGGTGGTTGCTATTACGCGTGAATCAGATCAAGACTATCAAGATCAAGCAAAATGAGCCAAACCAAGAAGGCACATTGGTCGGTGACGAGGCACTTGATTTCATGTACCGAGTGTAGGAAAAAGAAATACACATGTCAACTGCGGGCTCTTTCGGCGGAAGAAGAATGATTCTGTATCCAAATATGGTGAACAAAGGGGAATTTAAAACAAGTATATGGCCCATATTAAAGCATGATTCACGTGGTGGCGTATCCCTGTATGAGCCTCGTCTTTTTAGAGTGATACAAAAATGGGAAAGGGATTATCGAAAGTGATGGATGATGCCATGAGTGCGGGGAAATGTATAAAGAGTGGTGACAAGTTATGAGTTAAGGGTGGAACGCACCGACCAAGTGAAAAGAAAATAAGGATGGGAGAGTGCATGATTCCCGTAACTTGCCGGAGCGGGAGAGGCGCCGAAAGCCAATGCTGAGCAAGGAAGATGACGTGTGAGAGGCGCACGTTTGCATTTTGTATACCTTGGCAGTGTAGGTCTATAGACCTCATTGTGCGACTGGGAGGGAAAAAGTGGAGGCCGGGGTTCCATTTGCACCCGATGAGTCAAACTTGGCCCGAAGGCTTGAATTATCCCGAAAATTCCATATTTATATTATGGGTGAACTTGATCCCATCTTCTTCTCTCTTCTCTATTGATACATACACAATCTACTCTTCTTCTTCTACTTGTTGATCTATATCATCCATTCCTTTCTTTCTCTTGATACACACACATTAAACAACAACAATGGTGATTCTTGCAACCGGTAGAAGTCTCTCAGCATTCAGCGCTCGTAGTCGTCAACAAAGCAATCCTTTGTCATGCAAGTTGTCTACGCGGATACATCCCAATCAACAACAACAACAGAAGCCACAAATCAACCAGGCCACTGCCTTTTCTACTTCTGCACGAGCACAAGCAAGGTATTATGAAGGCGCAAGCAGCCCTGGTAGCACGTCGAGTGAATCCTCCTCGTCGTCGTCTCATGGTCCAACCATCACAGAACAATCCATCCTCAGCGCATTCCCTCGTCCCAACTTGAGCCCTACGCTTCACTTTTCTATCTTTTCGGGAAACTTTGATAGCAACAACTCACCAAGAAAGGATGACAAGAACCGATGTGGCAACTGTGCTGGTCCTCATTCCACCGACTTTTGTCCATGTTAAATATCAAGGGGGGATATTGAGGAGCTTGCTCTCGTCCCTTATCAAACCTACCACCAACTCCTTCTCACACTCCCACTCACACATACGCAACACAATCACATTGCCATCCTAAATTCCGCCATACCACCACGAGACCTGTTTCCATCATCATCCACCAACATTTGCTTGTCTCTATTTTCTTTTGTATGCTCTCTCTCTCGCTCGCTCTCTCACTCTCATATATATATAGAAACTCATCCTTATTGTTTGTTTTAACGTTGTTTTCTTTTCTTGTGCAAATACATTTCATTACATTTACATATCTATCTTGTTCTTGTAAAAAAAAACTTGTCCCTAGATCCCTACCTGTTACGAGCCATGTACCTGTTTTTTTACCTGGATACAGGGGAGAGACTGAAATAGACATGTACGTGATTTTGTGTAATGTTGCCAAGGCGACGCTGCATTAGGTATGTTAAGGTATAACGAATAGCTGATCTCAAAGAAAAGATGACGAAAAAAAAGTCGCTGCGTTGCATAATAGCTGCTGTTAATGCTGCAAATTGTATACAATTGGATAAAGAAATCATTGAAAAAGCTGCCATGTTGAAAGACGGTGTGTTTTGTCTGCTGCAATTCTTCATTTTTTGAGTGTGTGTGTGTGTCTGATGTGAATCGATATACTGATGTAAGCTGTTTGAGTGTGTGTGTGTGGGTGATTGTGTGAATGTTTTTTTTGCCAAGCTGCCAAGACAAAAGGAAAAAGAGAAAACAGAGAAAGAAAGAACAATCACTGTGTGTGTTGAACACTTGTCGAGATAATCAACTGAGCTAGTAGGGTGATCTAGGGCGCGGCGGGTAGGGATCGTATCTTGGTGGAGGTGGACGACGATCATAGCGATCATAGCGATCATAGCCGCCTCGTTCGTAGCCATACCTATCGTAGCGGTCGTAGCGGTCATAGCGATCTCTCTCGTAGCCTCTGTCATAGCGTGGTGCATCGTAACGATCCATGTAGCGATCATAGTAGCGGTCATATCTTGGGTCTCCTCCACGAGGCGGTCTAGCTTCATAACGAGAATCATAATAGCGGTAATCAGAACGAGGACCAAAACGGTCGTACCGCGCTGAACCAGCGAGAAAGGGCATAAAAGAATTGACGACCATGAGCAAACATAGTTGTCGCATTATTTGCACAATCTTGCACGGGACTGGGCGCGGTAATAACCCCCCACCTCCACTTGTACAAAAGCACATCCCCCCATCCCAAAGAACAAGATAAGATACTTACGTCCACGTTTGGGAGGACCATAATAACGACCAGGTGTAGGGGTACGAGGACGCGATCGCTTTGCCTACAACAAACACATGTTCATTAGTATCATTGACACCACCCCCCATGCTTTCCAATTCCTCTCTCTTTACCTTTTCAACAGTAACAATACGACCATCCACATCAGTGCCGTTGACAGCAGTGATAGCTCTATCAGCTTCTTCGGTAGATGCCATACGGATGAAACCAAATCCACGGGATTCACGAGTATGAGGATCGTACATGACTTCAGCTTTTTGGATCTAAAGTAGAAAAAATACATCTTTAGTATGGGGTCAATCACGTCCAAGTGAGTCTTACCTTGCCGTATTTGCTGAACAAATCTTCCAAATCAGCACTATTGGTTCTCAAGGACAAGCCGGTAATGAAGAGGTTATCGCCAGGGTTCAAGTCCACTTCCTCTCGTCTGTTGCACGCAAAAGTAGTGTCGTTAAAAAGGCTGATTCAGTGTCATCTGCACCAGATGAATACATACGGTGGTTCTCGCGAACGTGAGCGGCTGCGATATCGGCTCTCATGGCCACGAATGGGTGAACGAGAACGAGAACGGCTACGAGGGCTACGTCCACGTTCATCTGGATAGCGATGATCTCCTATGATACCACAATCAATACACCTTTCCTTGGATCAATGGAATAAAAACACCCTCTTTCTCTCTCGCTTTGTACAATGGATCTTACCGTTGTGTCCGCTTTCACTCATTGTATTCCTTGTTGACAGTAAAGAAGAGACGAAGAAAGACCAAAATTTCCAAAAGTGATTCTATTGCCAACACAACACCAAAAAATGACGCAAGCTCCGTCGCCTGCCTGCCTGCCTGCCTGCCTGCTGCGGATCTTCATCCACCAACCCATCATTGTCGTTCCTGAAAATTGGGCGATCTCTATACTCTTGATATGTAGCTTGCAGCTTAAAGTAATCATGTGACATGTTGTATATCATCTCCACATCTTGATCATGGCAATAAAAAGAACAATGCGTTGATTATGTAATCATCCAACATCTTGGGATGCGACTGCAATCACGTACATACAAGGCATCATCACATGCAAATCAAACCATCACGTCAGCATTTTCAGCACCAAGCTTTAGTGGATGTCATTGCGGGAATCGATTCTGATATCCTATGATCGTAGTCATGTCACGCTATGGGTTGGTTTTTATTCCTCAATCATGATCGACATCATTATGATGCTCGTCTATAGAATGTACTACATCTCTCCAAATACAAAAGATGTTCCTTTAAGAATGATGGAAATCTAGATTCGGGTTTTAGGAAGAGAGCTCGGGGGGTATTCCTTGGTTGATGTCACACCAAGAGGGTCGAGCCTGGAAAAAGAGATTGTTTCAGTACCGCTTGGTCTTTGTTCATTCACACACATTCGAGCATTATCGGAGAAGAGATAAAGTGTAAATGAACCTTGCCGCATAATTGTGTGATTGCATGTGTAGGGCTAGTACTCGGAAGATTCGGGGTAATTTGCTCCTTGTCCCATGAGAAAAAAAAAGAAGATACAATACAATGACAGTCTATCCTATGGATATAAAAGATGCATGATAATCCACCTTGGATTCTTTATACTTTTTCTCTCTCTCGCTCTCTCTCTTTCTTTGTTTTATACTACCATGGCTGTCAAGGTGTACCACGATTCCGACGCTGATCTTTCTATTATCCAAAACAAGCGTGTGACCTTTGTTGGTTATGGTAACCAAGGTACGATTGCGATACTTAATTACATGTTTATGCAGCCCCCATTGATTATGATCACCACCTTTAGGATCTGCTCAAGCACAAAACTTGCGTGATTCGGGTGTCAAGCATATCACCATTGGCAACCGTGATGATGTAAGGATCATGTATTTTTGGTTTGTGATGGATGGTGCCTTCTAACAACACTATACAGGAATACAAGCCCCGTGCTATTGCTGCTGGTTTTGAGACAAAGAGCATCAGTGATGCTGTCAAGGATGCCGAAGTTGTATTCTTGTTGATCCCTGATGAGGTCCAACACACTGTGTGGAAGGAGCAAATCAAGGATAATGTTCCTGCCAATGCAACCTTGGTGGTTGCTTCGGGCTATGCTGTCGCCTTTGATCTTTTAGACCTTCCAGCCGAGATGAGTGTGGTGATGGCTGCACCTCGTATGATTGGCCCTGGTGTCCGTGATCGATTTGTTGCCAAGGAACCCTACCCATGCTTTGTTTCAGTGGAACGTGATCCTCAAAGCAATGCTCTTCCTACTGTTCTTTCCATTGCACGTGCTATTGGTGCTACTTTGGGTGGTGCAGTTGAATCATCATGTCGTGAAGAAGCTGGTATTGATCTTTTTGCTGAACAAGCTCTTTGGCCCGCTATCAACTCGTAAGTTTTAATGAAAGAGGAGATCATGGGAAAGGGAACGAGAGAACACGTGAGCTCATGAGATGATATATGTAGTTGCTTCCGTGAAGCCTTTAATGTACTCAAGGCAGCTGGTTTCTCCGATGAAGCCATCCTTCATGACATGTATCTTTCCAAGGAGCCATCTGAAGTCTTTGAACGTGCTGCCAATGTTGGTTTCTTCCGTCAACTCAAGTTCCACTCGCCCACTTCCCAATTTGGTCAGCTTCGTGGTACCAAGAACAATGACGGCACTGCTCTCCGAGCACAATTCGAAAAGGTTTTGCACAAGGATATTCTCTCGGGTGAATTTGCAAAGTTCTGGTCTGGTGAATTTACTACTGGATCGGCTGAACTTGAGCAATTGTGGAAGGAGACCGAGGATGAACCCATTTCCAAGGCTGAAAAGGCTATTGGTCTTCACGACTAAATCCATTCATATTGCACCACATCCCTTTTGTCATTTATACACGCACAAACGTTTTTTATTATGTATCTTGCATCGTCTCTTGTATTAAAGAACAAGGCATCTTGCTTTGTATAAGTTGTAGATTCAACACACACACACACACATAAACACCTAGTAGTCAATCCATCTTTTCCCCTTCTGGATGATGTGAGAATGGTAACAGAGCGTGGGATAAATAGTAATGAGGTTGCATTGTTTTAGCACTGGTAGGCTCCTACATATGCAATCCCCACTTTGTATTCAAATCAATAGAGTCAAAATTACAAGATGATTGATTGGCTGTAATACTAGTGGATAAAAGAGGGAAGGAAAGGGAAGGGAGGGGAGGAGAGACTCTTCTAACGTTTAAGATAAATTTTGATTGTATAAGAGTGTGTATTTACAATATGATTAAATCATTGGCCTTTACGTTCAGTGTCTTGGAAATGCATGTATCCATTCGTCGCGGTGGTGGTAGTCGGCGTCGTTGTAGTAGTAGTGGAAGGTGTAGATTTGGCAGTAGGACGAGGCGCTACAGGTGGTACACCAGGAACGGGAAGTTGAGGTAGCAATGGTGGTAATGTATTGCGGTACATGTTGTATTGCATATGACCATTGTTGCCATTCGATGGATCGTTTGGTACCATGGGGCTAAGCAAAGGAAATGCGTGTTGGCCCATTGTATGTCGTGCTGCCAAGGGGGGTTGCTGTTGTTGCTGTTGCTGTGGCGGTTGCTGTGGTTGATGGTGTATCCATGGCTGCAATGGTACGTATGGGTGATGATGATGATGATTATTGTTATGATGATGCTGATAATGCTGATGATGACCGTTTGTTGGAGGCATCTGTGGATGCGGTATGGAGATGGGAGGTTGATGATATTGTCGAGGAGGTTGCTGATAATGAGAAGAGGGTGGTGGAGGTGGTGGAGGTTGACTTTGGATAATGGTCAATTTTCTTGGTGTATGTGGTGGTGGAAGCGTCGTTTCATTGTCATCCACGCCATCAATATCCACATCTTGTGATCCTTTTGCTGTACACGGCTTGCAAAAGAACGAATAGCTGGCAAAACTCTTTCGACCTTCCTCCAATTGACCGTCCTTTTGTAAACATCGAATGTGCTGCCATTTTCCACAACGCTCACATGCAATCAAGGGTGTGCCATCATCAATGTTTTCACCTGAGACGCCACAGACACAATCAAATTGCCATACATCTTCTTCCTCAGCATGCTTGTTCTTTGGCTTACGTCCTCTCTTTTTGGGTGCTGCTGATTGCGACTGTTTCCTCTTGTTTTGACGTTTGGCTTGTTGTTGCAACATCTTCTCCTCACGTTCCTTAGCTTCCTGCTCACGTAAACTTTCAGCCATGGCTTGTCGTCTTTCCTCTTCAGCTTGAGCATTTTCACGTTGTTGGATACGTCGTTCACGTTCTCGTAATCGTTCTTCACGTGCTTGAGCAGCTGTCACTTTTTCCTCCTCCTCTCGTTTGCGAGCGATTTCTTGTCGTCTAGTCGAACGTCGTGTATCAGTCACAATAAGCTGCTGTTGCTGATGATCACGTTCCAATGCTTCCAATTCACGCGAAATAAGACGCGAGCTCCGTTTACGATATTTCATGGCATCCTTCTTTTTCAAAGCTTCTTCATGCTCTTGGATGACTGGAAGTACTTTGGGTAGGACATCTTCAACAAGAAGGCTGTAGAAATTCTGTTCATCAGGATGCTGGCTGTTTTCAAATCGCTTTGGAAACGCTTCCCATTCTTGGCTGGTGACGCATAACTATAAACATGTAATAGCACGTGAGTAAACATGTCAAACTTGTCTCATTTTCACACACATACCAGTTGCCATGGAACCCAATTTTCAGTCTCTTCCTCCGCCTCCTCCTCTTCTTGTGCGGTTGCCTGGGCAGCACGACGTGAGCTTCTACGCACACCAGCGCGACCCTTGCGAACAGGCTTCTTTTTTGGTTTGGCCTTTTTCTTCTTTGGCTCAGGCATCTCCTTGTATAATCGATTATCTACAGAGCGATAATCAGCATATGCTGCACATCCCATTTTGTATCCATCGTACCATCGAAAAGCCAATACAAGCTTCCTTTCGCATCATAACCAATTGGATCCACCCTCTACAATAAAAAATAAGTCTTTGATCTCCCAAATGTTTAAAGATCGCCATTGCTTACCCAATGCACAGCATCTTCTTCGCTATCAAGATGTTCCCTGAAACGCTCAGCATCATCCAATTGCCACTACACGAGACATGCATGGCATGAATACAATGATTCGATGAAGATAATAAAGCCCTACTTACCTCGCACAAAGTGTGAAGAAGATGAACACGTAGTTCCAATGGCATGTCAAAGTAATTGATTGGTCGTCTCTCCTTGACGGGTTGCTGCTGCTGCTGCTGCTCTTGTTCTTCAACCGATGCTTGCTTTGGATCGTCATCTTCTTTGGTGCCATTCTCTTGCTTGATGCCATCCTCTTGCTTAACGCCTTCATCTTGTACTGGATCATCCTTTTTGTCATCCTCCTGTTTGGGATCCTCTTTGACAGCATCCTTCATAGCGACATCCTTGTTGTCATGGCTACCATCGTCAGGTTGTTGTTCTACGTGCTCGTAAAAGGGATTCTCCTCTAGTTCACCGCGTTTATCAATTTCCCGAGCAAAGTACATTTGCCACGTGTCATTGCTATACAAAAAACAGCGACATGAATTAGTGTTTTGCGCACGGATCAAGAAGAATAGATACATACTTTATGAAGCGATTGCGTGTTAAGAGACGTAGCATGCGTACCATGAGCTCTTGGATACGGTAACGTTCTGTTGGATCCAGGATCATCTTTTCCAAATCCTAGATAGGTTGCACACACGTTAGCATGATTATGCAGCTTTTTGTTTAGTCGCGTGTAGCCGACAGGAACACACTTTGAGTGGTACAAACCTCTGTAGTAAAGACATAATCGTCATCGGATTGTTTCTTGTTGCGATGCGTGAGTGCATGGACTTGAACCAAAAGAGATGCAGGGTTGTAGTGAGCAGGCCAAGGACGGAATGCCGATTGGAAGGTGTGGAAGAACTGCGACGTGGCGGCAAACTCAATATTGTTGCGTAGCTTGTGGATCTCTGGCATGGCGCCGTCGTCGTCAAGAGACATGGTTGTAGAACGCAACTGAAAAGGAAATGAAGAGTGTAGTTGGGTGTAGAAGATACTAGAGTAGTATGGGTTGAAGGAGAGGATAACTTGTAGGTGTTTAAGTGTATATATAATATATATAGGTGGGTGTGTTGTATATGAGAGTGTGCGTTAAGGCTGCTGGTATAAGAAGGGAGTGGGTCTTATTGAGCGGAAAAAAATATCAGCGTCGTGGTGACTACAAAGCACAGCACGTGACAACGGATGTCTTGGAAAAGAAATTACGTCACATTCGTAGTTAACCAACATCTGCGTGAATCGCTCTCTCAACCTATCAGTCTGCCCATTATCACATTTTCTGTACAGCAGCGTGTAAAAGCGCATGTTGCTATACTCCAACCTTTGATCAATATACATTTTTATCCTACACCTCATTCGTCTCGTTGTTATGCCTTATAGCTCAAACCATCAAACCAGTAATTGTGCAAGAGACTATGAAAAGGAACCTCTTCTATGTATGCGTCATGTGTGCGCTAATTATTTACATAGATAGCTATACACCAAATGGTATTGCTGTTAACAAGCTTCAACGAATATGAGGTCGTGTCGAGCCATTGTTGTAACTCGAGGGCAGATGCGATGGTTTCAGAGAGTGGTTATTCCTGGTCCATTCACAAACTTGCTGAACCTTGGCAGCGGTCTCAAGTGCATACGCCTAAAGACAAGAGTGTAAATTTCTCAGCGTCACAGCCATACTATGCATTACCTGTATTTGTGCGATCCTTGAAACCAGTATAGGAAGCATGCCAAGATCATCCGAGGCGCGTATCAAATTGAGCTTGGACAAGCGTGCCATCACATACAGCTTTGGGCCTCGCAACCCCATCTTGTAGGTGGTCAAGCATCCATTTGCCACAAGAAATCCGCAAACCACCGGGTCCTCCACATCAATGGTAACAAGGCGATTTATCATCGCCTGCATCTCTTTGCCTCTCTTTATGGTATCGGATTCTCCTTGGCAATGTCCTTTGGGCGCCTTAAATTCCCCCACTACCACCTCGAATCGCTAGCTGAGACCATTGGCATGTACTTTTGCCACCTACGAAGAAATCCCAAATTCCTATCAGACAACAAGGCGTCATTTTAATATAGTTATACCTACCACAAAGCTCCATCAAGGAACACAGCCAAATGTCATAAGGCGCCAATAAGCACTTCAAGTGTTAAAGCAATGATGTGAGCTACATAGGTGGATGCACGAGTACCCTCATTTTGGGAATCACAAAAAGACTCTCCTTGAGACTTACCAGAGGCCATTGATGATGGTACGCATACAAGTAGAAAGAAAGGGCGTATGATAGTGTTGGCGACAACAGCCTTGTTTATATGTGAGTGGGCGTGGGAGTTGTTGTCATGATTGATTGAAATGATAAAGTGGTCAAGCATCTTGGAGCACCGAGTCGAAGTGATGGCAAATCAACAACTGATAAATCCACCAGCTACTTGAAGGTGATGTTTGTATGTGGCATAAGGATGTCCCAACTAGGCGCAAGTGCAGGATGAACAATGACCCCCACTGACTTTGAATTGGCAGGCTCCAATAGCCAGGTATCACTCCGTTTTTGCCCGTTTCTTTTTTTCAGTTTTTTACCAGCCTTTGGAATGAACCACGAGCAACAGTCGATCGCATTCACTTGCCCATCTGAAAGCAAGTCCTTATCTATGGCTGAACCCCACCTTTACAGTACGTCTTGTGGTTATTGTGGACACGGTTATGACGAGCAAGGACTTCTATGCCCTACCATCCAACAACAAGAATACCTTGAGGTACGACCTCCAGTAGAAGGCCTATTATTCCAATACAATTATCTCCTCAACGTGTTCACTACACCCGATATGGCCAAGTATTTAGCTGAAGCAGAGATTACAGAGGATGTATATGCATTGCCTATTCATTTGCAGCGTTTATTGAGTGAAGTCAAAGAGGAAGTGGTTCTCAAACGTAGCAACAAGGAACACATTGAGCATCAGCACCAGCAACAGCCGTCCATGGCGATGATTAGACTTGAACGTGTGCGCAACTATGTATGGATTCAATCGGGTGGCGATGTGGCTAACTTGATGTCAGCACTTACCGAGCTTATGAGTGACGAGGATGAATTGGAGAATGTCTTGGGTTTCTAACACCATCATCATCATCATCATTATCATTGTCGTACCAACCATTCCACTTTCCGCCAGGTCATTCATTCATCCATCCAGGCTACCACAACCACAACCACCACGACCTCCGCCCACGTGATATATACTTTTACGCAGCTAATACCCGGTTCACATAACACCACGCACATTTTTCTCAAAGCAACTCACTTAGCATATATACACACACTTTTTTCAATCATACTCACAAATAAAAGATCAAATCAACATCATGTTCATCGTCACCTTTGCTTGCTTAGCGTTACTTTATCATTCCCCATCCCACCCACAACACGCGATAGCATCTGTAGCTTGAATGATGGTAATAGTCATTCAATTATAGTAAATGCACTTTGACACGAAAAACAAAGGAAGACATGGAGTCAAAAGAACGGGGGAGAGCATGATGGATGGTCTATGTTTGAGCTTAATGTACATGAGTTATCTATCACCAGAAGTCATCCTTGTACGCAACATTTGCAAATCCTAGCAGCTGATAATACGCAGTATCCATTATGAAATTAGCTAGCGTATATGAAAGGACGACACGCCTCTCTCTAAGGTAATGATCGTTGTGCTCACAAGCGGATACGATAATCAATGGAGGACATTCACGGGCTAAAATCATTCAACATACAAGCAACATGGATATCATGTGACCAAATCAAAGGATAAAGGTAGAATGGGATCCTAGAAATAGCTCTTTAAAGGGTCGATAGTTACACATGTTGTCATGGTGATGCTTCCTGTTCCATGCGATGTTGCCGTGGACAACTATTTGTTATGTTTCAAATAAGCTATTACGCGTGCATGAACGCCACAATGATCAACATTTGTCATCTCTCCTCTTTTCTTGAAGGATGAACTCTGACACGTCCACATGAGGTATAAATAGCATTCAAAACCTTATCGCAGTACATTTTATTATGCGTGTGTGTGTAGATCAATTTTCCTTTGACTTGGGGATGGGATGCTTGTGTAACCTGTAAGCTGGCGGGCGGTGATCACGGCACATTTTAATGAGCGAACGCAGGCAGCTACCCGATCGTGTGCTCCTTTCAATGATCCCACGTACGCGACTCTACACATCGCACCCTGCATTGCAGCGACGTGCATTGCTTGTACGCTCTCATTCGGGGCAACGGACGTCATTCGCAACTTCAGCACGGCGATTGGTGGAAGAAGCAGCTACAGTACGTTTCAACATGTCAGGAGGCACTTTGGGGTGGACCTTTTGTAATTCACACACACAACCTATAGGCAGCAGGTGGCAATGTCGAAGAGCAAACGGCTATGCTTTACTTGGATAATGTCTTTCCTTTGAGAGTGGGCATCTTGGATATCCGTCAGTGGTTTTTCCGTAATACGATGGCTTGCATGGATCGTGTTCTTCCATCACCCGAGCTGATACCCCATGGCTTTAAGATCAAGCGTATAGAGCCACGGTAAAAGAGAACGATACGTGAAATGATGGATGGGATATTGAGTATTGCATTTGTATAGTATCAAGGATGGTGGCGCGGTTGTCGAGTTTGCATTCAACAGCAAGGCGGAAGACAAGAAGCGGATTGCATATGACATTGTTGAAAAGGTTTCCGAGAATCTCAAGAATCACCGTGCATCCTTCAACATGCAGCCGATTCGCACTTTTTTGGTCAAAGGGGAGCCATTTTATGAGGACATGGTAGCACGATATCCATCACCCCGATTGCGTATCGAATTCCAAGGCGAGCCTGTCACTGTGGAAAGGCTTTACAAGCACCTACGCAAATATGGCCGCATTTATGATATCGCCGTCTATCCCAATCCTTACACCAGCAAGGATCCACCTCGATACGCCATTGCTCAATTCACTCGTATTCGTTCTGCTACAAGTGCACGTAATTGTTTGCATGGTCATTTTATTCAAGGCCAACGTATCAACATTTTGTATGAGCGACAATTGGTAGGATGGAGATGGGATTTGGAGATGGGATGGTTGCCATGTATACTCATATATACGTATCCATAGCGTACCAATGTTGTCAAAGAATGGATCATGGAGCATCCACGTATCACGGTGCCAATTGGAGCAGCCCTGTTAGCCGGTTTGACCTACTCGGTGTTTGATCCCATGCGAGAATTCTTTATTGCATCCAAAGTCACTCAGCGATTCAATCCTGAAGAATACGCACTTTACAGGTGGTTACGGCGTGAGACATGGGCAAGATTGGTGCAACCCGATCGTTCCTTGACCGAGTCAGCAGCATCTTCTGTATGGGCACAGGATCAAGAAAATATGGACAAGTTGCGAACATGGTTGAGAGAAGATCCAGGCAAGTGACATTTCATATGTATACCATTATAGCAGCATTTCTCACGTATTGTTTTCCTTGCATGTAGAAACCTTTATTGTGATATCTGGTCCCAAGGGTAGTGGCAAATCATCAGTGGTCAATGCTACGACTGCTAATCGCCGGTAAGTGATTCTCTACATTATTAAAGGTAGGATTTTGTTATTCTGATACCTTCATCGATAGCAACAAGATCACCATTGATTGTGAAGAACTCGCCAATACGCGCAATCAAACTGAAATGACATTGGCTCTTGCTAAGCAACTCGGCTATTTCCCAGTGTTCACATGGATCGCATCATTGAGCAAGCTATTGGATACACTTGTCACTGCCACGACGGGTCAAAATGCTGGATTGGCATCATCACCCCATGCACAGATCAAAAAGATCCTCGAGACAACAGCCGTGGCACTCCGTGAAATCATGCCTGAGGATGAAGATGATGAGGATGGCTACAAAAAGAACAGCATTTGGAAAGCAATTCAGCGCTGGTGGGAGCATGAGGACAAAAAGAATGCACGAGAGAGTGGGGTCGAATTCAAAAACATCGATCCACGTGAGGAGATCCCTGTCGTTGTGATTGACAACTTTTTGTGTCGCGATACGCCCAAGCAAGAACAGCTGTGGAATGAGCTTGCCGACTTTGCTGGTCTATTGGTGGAGAATGAAGTGGCCCATGTCGTCTTTGTTACATCCAATGTGGGCGTCAACAAGATTCTTACCAAGGCATTGCCAGGCAAAAGCTTTGAGACAGTACAGCTATCAGATGTACCACCCGAAGTATCATTGAATTTTATCGCCAGACAACTTGGTATGGATAATAACGACACGTGTGCTTTTCCTATCATCACCCATATACTAATCTTGTTCATGACCTGATACATTAGGCCAAGAAAAAGTGGATCCCGATTTGCGAAAGATTGTGGAATCACTTGGAGGGCGCTTGACCGAATTGGAGTTATTTGTACAACGACTCAAAATGAACATGGAGCCCACTGGTAAGTCATCCGGGGCACAATTAATTGTGTATGGGGTGATGCAAGACATATATCCTAGGCATCTTTTACTAAATCCAATCTACTTTGTAGCTGCATTTGAGGATATTGTGCAACGAAATGTAGTCGAAATCCGCAAATACGGCTTCAATGAAGGCGCTGAAAATGAGCTCGAGGATGTCAAGGTGGAGTGGACAGGTATCCAATTCTGGCAAATTGTCAAGGCCCTTTCAGAATCCAAGAGCGTAAGTAATTTTGACGGTTCTTTGAGGAGCATCATCGATAATGACTCATGCGTTGTTTATTGGATAGATCAACTATGATGAGCTTAAATGGAGTCCCTTCTTCAAAGGACAAGATAAACCACTATGGGCCATGGAGCGGGCTGAGATCATTACGATCTTTCATAAAAATGGTATGATTGGTTGTTGCAGAGGGAATATGAAACATGAGAAACAAATGATCATCGCTACGGTTGGGCTTATTTCCTTTTTACTACCTATTAGGACGTCCTAATTCGGTCAGACCCGGGAAGCCCATCATGTATACTGTGTTTGATCGATTGGTTGCCGATACCGTATTCAATGCATCGATGGAAATCGAGTCTCAACAATTCCTAAAGAGCAGCACTGAAGAGTCATTAGCCAAGCTGCAGGACACAGTTATTCAATTGTCAAGGGTCTACAATGGAAAGCCACCCAAAGAATTTGACACGCGCATTCGATATTTGCTGAGCAAGATTGGCAAGATGCAAAAGGATATTGAAACATACGAGAAAAGTATAGCTGATAATAAGAAGTTACTGGTTACCTCGTGGGAGGATGCATCGTATTGAAGAAAAGGGTAGCAATAAAAAAATCGTGAAACGGCTCAGGATCATTTACGTAATATACATTGGACAACGATAATAGCCAAAAAGGATAGGAAGGTGATAAGGATGATGTCGCCGTTGTTGATGTACCGCCCCCTTGGATTAAGGAACAACTCCTACTATTCCATCATTTCTAGACTGCTGTGCCGCTGCTGCTTTCAAGAATAGCCACCGCCTGCATGCAGCTTAATCATCGCTTGGTCAATGTGAACCTATAATAAAACTTGTTTGTTTCCCAATTCATGCATGTCGTCCAACACTATGGATACAACGTGGGGCTTACCATGCATGCCCAAAACAAACGCGAGATGTATTTACAATACGTACGTATGCATTCGTGCAACGTGACGAAAAACAGGATGTAGCGAGGCTTGTATGTGTTATGTGCCAAGGATGATTGTTCTATTGCTTGATCGCTGAGTGGTTCATTGAGACACACTATTGGTTTCTCTCCGCCACTAATCAAATTGAAAGAAGAGGTGACTCATGTAGCAAGCTGCTTGGTAGTGGTTATGATTTGCCCTGAGTGTCAATTCATGTACCCTCGGTATTTGGCATCCGGCCCGACATTTTGAAAGCCATGGGTAAAACGATACTCATCACAGGACTAAAAAGGGCAGTATCGTGAGAAAGAAACCTAATTATGGCGCCTCACATCAGGTTACCTGAAGCTATCTTATCGAACGATCGAACAAATGATGCTGCGTTTCGTGGGAACAACTGTGAGAAAGAATATAGCTGTATGTGGGATGCGGGTGTGTGTGTGTGGCCTTGTGTGCAGAAACATTGGACGCACCAAAAAGGGATAATTATCGTATTCGGATCACGCGCTCAAAATAAAAAAGAGATTTGCTGTCTGTGGTTTCAATATATAAAGAGCCAAACGAGTGAAACTTTGTTTAGCTTCCCTTTCTTACTCCACATTACATCAATTCTCTTTATGTTCTTTAACTCTGACAAAGAAAAGGGTGCTAGTAGACCACCATCCACAAAGACCGAGGAGGTCTTTAGCGGTAATTATCCACACACAATGAAGACGTCAAATGACACCAATAACTCATTGTTCGACCATTATAGAACTCGATTATGACTATGCTGCCAGCGAAAAAACTGGCATGGACACCCTTGATCGAAGCCAAGGATGCAGTGGTTTCATGGCCTATTTCAACGTTGTGTGTGTTATTGCAGGCACTGGCACACTTGGTCTTCCATATGCTCTTGCCCAAGGTGGCTGGATTGGTATCCTTATTCTTTGTCTTGCATGGTGGATGTCAACAGTAAGTCTCATTTTATCAATCACCTTTATTCAATGCATGTCTTTTAACAATGATTCATTATTATAGTATACCGGTATCATCCTCATCAAATGTCTATACAGCGTCAAAGGACGTGCACGCATGATGACATATAAGGACGTTGCTACAGCATCTTTCGGTTCAATCGGTGGCTGGCTCACCTTCTTCTTCAGCGCATGGATTACCCTTGGTGCTCCTGTTTTATATATGGTGCTCTCTGGTGCCAACCTTAACCAGCTTTGTGAAGGCACTGTCGGTGAAATTGGTACCACACCATGGACGATTATCTCAACAGCCATCGTGGCCATCCCATTTGTATTCGTCAAGACGATGAAAGAAGTAGCATTTATGAGTGCCTTTGGTGCATTCTCTACTGCCGTTGTCGTCATTATTGTGCTTGTTATGGCATGCATCGATCAAAAGAACATGGTCAACGTTCACCATGACAACGTCATCTGGAATCAATTTCCTATTGCGCTATCAACCATCTCATTCAGTTTTGGCGGCAACATTGTTTATCCTCACGTCGAAGCATCCATGAAAAAGCCTAACCGATGGCCTTGGGTAGCAGCTGCTGGTCTTGGTACATGTGCTGCCTTGTACTTTTTGACAGCTGTTCCCGGCTATTACGTTTATGGCAGTGATGTCGAGAACCCTGTGTACAACAGCATCCCCAAAGGCGTGCCTCAAATCATTGCCATTGTTCTCATGACCATCCACGTCCTTATGGCAGTGCCTATTCTCGTGACCTCATTCTCTCTCGATGTTGAAGAAATGCTCGACATCACCGTTGAACGCCTTGGCAAGTGGCGTGAATTCTTCATCCGAGCAGCTATGCGTGTTGTCATCATGTGCGTTGTTGGTGTTCTCGCATGCACTGTTCCTCACTTTGACTTGCTCATGAGCTTAATCGGATCCTTCGCCAACTGTGGTTTGATTCTCATCTTCCCTGTTCTCTTTTACTTTCGTCTCACCGGTTTCCGCAACAAGCCTATCTATGAGATTGCATGGTGTGCACTCATTATCCTTCTTGGTATCGTTGGCTTGATTTTCGGTACCATCGATTCCATCAAAGGCTTGATCAAGGCTTACCAGTAAATCTCACATTTCGCTTCCCATTCATTTACACTACTTGTACACCCTTACTTGTATATATTTTTTGTACCATCACATACCCCCCCATATCTTTCTGGCATTCACATCCTGTAGAATATTACTATTACCACGGAAGTAAACAGATCACTTTTTACTATTATGTAAACCATGTCGCATGAAAAATGTTAAAGCAAAACAGCCTCCTTCTTAAGGGCACGAGCTTGTGTTCCCATGGCACCCTTCCCCACATGAATCACGATTATGTCAATGATAATGACATGCAGCCATTTTAAGGGATCTGTGTATGGGCACGTGTCAAATTGCCTGGGTATAATCAACTCGCATCTCTGTTGCGGTCTCTCCCTCCGCATTCTTTCCTCTTTCACTTTTTCACCCTTTCTCTTGTTTGTTATTCAACCCAAATGACAGTTCAAGACCTTGCCGTCTTCGATTTCGATTGGTAAAGCACACATTCCAGCAATGGCAACTCAACATGTTGCTCATGGCTCTTTATTGTACTTGCTACGTTCTATAGGTCGCTTATTGAAGCCGACAGCGATGCCGCCGTGCTAACTGGATTATCATCCGAGCAGTGGCAAAGGGCTAAGACCATGACCAACACTCAATGGACCGATCTCATGTAAGATGCATGTACATGCAATAGGGCTACTACAAAAGGATCTCAATGGATGGTATACAAGGGATCAATCATTGTGTGAACTACAAGACCAAGGCTATACGCTTGACAAGATTGAAAAGGTGCTACGCAATGTGCAGCTGGTAGGTAACTAACTTTTGTTGCCATGGATACGGATACTAATGCATCGATGAATGATCATTAGGTACCATCCGCAATGGATCTCCTCAAAGCTCTCAAGGCTAAGAATGCACGTGTGCTTGTCTTGTCTGATGCCAATACCCACTTTATTGATATCATTCTCAAGGTACGTTTCATGTGCTTGTGTGTCATTGTACGTGTGCAAATTGGATTGACGGCATGTGTTGTACAGGAACACGGCGTACGTGATCTCGTCAGTGACATCATTACCAACCCAGCATACATCGATGACCAAGGTCGCTTACGCATCAAACGACGTATTCTTGCAACTGATCCACAACACAATTGCCCCAACCCATGTGGCGTCAACATTTGCAAAGGTACACAACATTCCGGCATCCAAGTTGAAAAAGGAAAACAACGTTGCAGTGGCTCATCTTTACTATTAGGTCAAGAGCTTGACAACTATATTGCCACCCATGGCCCCTTTAGAAACATCATGTATGTTGGTGATGGAAAGGTATGTGCTGTAAACGACATCTTGGATGTGATAGGAATTGGCTTGCTCACACCACCCATGTTCTTTTCTAGAATGATTATTGTCCTGCATTAAGGCTGAAGGCATCGGATCAATATTTCGTGCGCTCGGGCAAGAGACTAGCTGACATGTTGGCGACGGATGTGGACGCAGCTGCCAAGCTCTTGGTACCCATCACTTATTGGGAGAATCATGAAATCATTGTACAATCCCTTTTGTAATAGAGAACAAGTCTTTTACTCGACAAATTCTAGATCTTTTACTCTATCTTTTGCATAAACATCCTTGTATTTGCCGTACAATGCCTTGACGCTTTCCATGTATTGGTGATGTAATTCCTGCACAGCTTTATCCACATTCTCCACATCGCCCTTGGGAGGATCAATGGGTTCACCAACTAATAAAGACATTGATGAGAAGCGTGAATCGATACAAAAAGGGACTAGGGATACTTACAGACGACATGCATGGGGCGGCGATGAGGCATCAGGCCAATATCATCTATATTGAAATTATGATCAGCAAACGTTGTCATATAGATGTCCCCTTTACTCACAATTAAAGATACCACGACCATGGAAAAGAGGTACGGTGAAACCAGCCAAGCGTTGTGTTTGTCTCTGGAATTTACGCAACCATGATCCATCATCATTCTTGACTTGCTCGTACAGCTCGTTCTCGCCAAAGTTGATAACAGGAACAAGGCTGGCACCTGTTTGAAGGGCAATCTTGCAAAAGCCAAGGCGCTTCTTGAGAGTCAAATCCATGACACCTGGTCTAGCATTAAGCGATTCGGAAGCACCGCCAATAACAATCGCAATGGATCTTCCAGGACCAGACTTCAAAACGGCCTTGCATGATTGTTTGGAAACGTCACACATACCCAAGGCAAGGATGTAGTCGCGATGCAGGGGAAGTTTAAAGTTGCCAGCCAACGTCAAAAGGGATGGGATGATACCAGGAAAATGTTGAGAGAATCCATTTCCTTCGGTTGCAAACGTGGTGATGGCGCCCACTGAAATGATGCCATGGGGATGATAACTATCATGATCACTTGAGTAATGGGTATCTTGACAGCAACTGATTTGATTTTTTTCCCTACCCAAACTTTAAAGTGTACGTACGTGTGAGCGAGAAATGCATGTGATACATCGTTTCCTTCTTTTCCCTTTTTACTTACCACGTAATTCTTTGTGGGATCCAAATCCGCTTCCTATTCACGCTTTCACTTAACCAATGTCTTGATGTTGTTGTCAAATGATGTTGATACTCTACCTTGACGATCGTTGCGGGGAAATACTCGGCAAACAACTTCCATAGTTGCCAATTCCGTACCCATTCAACACGACGACCTCCACGACATGGCGCCTTATCCATCCACATCCATATCAAATACGGTATCAGCAACGGCCAGAACAATGGTATCGCAGCGAGGAACATGAAAAAACACAAGACAATCGATGGCTCAATACCCCAGAAGAGAACTAGACAAATGCAGCCGTTGGTGTCAACATGCATGCTGTAGACCACTCCAATTACCGGCCGCCGTTTGCAATCGCCGTCTCAACGGCACTTTCAAAGGTGCCATGCGCACTGGCAATTCTGTTGAATGCTCCATTGGGGAAGCTTGTGGTGTCAGCTATATGAAATAGAACGCTTGTTTTGATTGGTCTCAAGCAAGATGATACGAATAGTAAGTCACCGAGATTACTTTAGAGACCCCCCTGAAGCACCATCCATCACTAATGCCGCTGCACGTTCTATAATGTGATTGATTTATACCTTCGTTTCAATAAAAAAAAGACAAGTCTCAAGAATCCAATATCGTGGACGAAATCTACATAGGTAATTTCGGGTACCAGTTATGCTGTCTTTTGAGATGGCTGTATGCATGGATATGTACAATCAATTCAATACGTTACCAATGCTGCGTACAATGAACCACTTAATAACTAGTTTACAGCAGGTATCAATTGTTTGTGGTGCTTTGTGCGCTCATGCGCGTAGGTGAGTTTAATGTTCAATGACCGCTCCTGGCATGGCCCATTATGCACACACAATGATACCAAACATGTTGTTGACCTGTACTTCGCTTATGTCATTGTCGTTGATGTGTACGGATGAGAACATGAGAACAAATGTGGTTGATTGTATTAAGCTCATAGAACGAAAAGTACAAGATCAATGAAAGCTCTTTGTGGTGGGTACATTTTTAAAAAGGGGCTAAGAAGAATTCATTGTTCGAGTTGCATGCAGATCGCTAACCCAATGAAATCATTTGAATAAAGCAGTTGACAGGGTGGATGGCATTTTCCATTGACTCTTTCACTTCTTGGTGTATTTAAGAGAATGCCACGAGCCAGCAAACGAGTTAACAGGTTTTCCCAACCTTTGCGAGCTATAAGGCCTGATCGACGACCTCCTCCACTAGCTATCCAACGTATAACAGTTACACGTATTGGAATCACCTCCGTCATTCAAATCCATCCTAGTCAAGCCTACATCAAAGCCAAGGATATCATTGCAATGATCGAAAAGGATCAAAATCACCTTATAACTAATAGCGGCGAATGGGTTCAGTCGCGTGAAATACTGGCAGCAACAGAAGGGTTACTCGATACGGCTACACCTCAGGGATCAACATCCACTGATACTGGGTATAGCTTCACCGAGACTAAAGAAAAGCGAGTGGCGAATGCTTTTATGCGTTATCGCAGTGCTCATGCAAGAAAGCTTCATTCTTTATTCCCTGAGTATACCCCAGGCGACATATCCAAGTTCCTAGGAGCGGTGTGGAGAATAGTTCCCAAAGACGTGAAAGACAAGTACCAGCAGCAATGGAAAGATTCACGAGAGGAACAAGTTGAGAGGTTTCCTGATTACAACCACAATAGCTGGAAGAAGAACAGGCAGCAGCAGCATACATCTTTAGAGGCGTCGTATCTCGATTCGGGTGCGTTTGACGTTTGGCATAACTTTGACATCGATAGCAGCCTATTCGATCCTTCTCTCGGTTCTTTGCCTAGCTACAACTCAGCTATGCCTACTCAAGACCCTAACATGGATATAAATGAGTTGATCAACAGGCTTAACGCTTCCGCCCAAACCACGACAACAAACGAATTCACTGGTCCTGTTATGCCACCTCACCATCCTGCAGCTACAGCAGCTAATCCTAACTCCGATATCGAGGACTGGCAAGCACTCTGCAACTTTATAACAGGACCTTACTCTGAAATCGACACTGCCAGTAGTTTTCCGTGGCCCGCTGTCGATAATGCCACCTCACTCATGACACCGTGCTCAGATAGTACCAATTCAAATGCAAATACTTTAGCATCATTTCCCGATTTTCCTGATTTTAATATTACCAATCCTCAAGATATCGATGCCTGTAACCATAGCAACAATGTCCATTATTCACACCGATAAATGAATTACACATCCTATGTCCATTCATAATGCTTCAGCATCTCATGTTACAAAAGTCCATATTCCACTGATTTTCAAATAGTCTTCAAGAGTATATAAAAAGAGGCAGGTACACTACAAAATAGATGTTGGATCATACATGGTTTCAAGTCATTGTGCTTATCTTTATCATATCGTGGGCTTTATTGCTTCGTGTAAATTCTCTAATGACTATCAATATAGGTGAGCTTAATCATGCAGATAGCTTCTGGCTTGTGTAATCAATCATTGTCGTAAGGCGCTTTACCACTGGAGATCCACTACGAAGAACATGAGCCGAGACACGTTTCGTTCGATCATAAAAGAGAAAACCACAACAATACTTGATAGATGATGAAGCCGACAATGATCGTATAAGCCTTTTGGAGATCTATTGCGATGATGGAGGAGGTGGCGGTGGTGGTGGCACGGCATTGTATGATTGCTGATAAGGATCATCATTGCCAGAAGGTGGTGGTGGCGGTGGTGGTGATGATTGTTGATGATGTGGCGGTGGTGGCGATGCTTGAGATGGTGATTGCTGTTGTTGATAATCTGTAGAGCCACTGCTATAGCCGTAATAATTATAGTAGTTTGGATCATATTGATACCCGTAGTACTGGTAGTATTGGCTGTAATCATAACCCGCATATGCCGCTTGTGAATTGGCTCCTGATGTTGCATTGGCCTCACCTCCTTCAGCTGGTGCTGGTGAACCTGATTGCCGTGCGTCTACAGCATTGGGGGTTGCTGATCCGGATCCTGTGGATGGTGGTGGTGAGCTCTGTGGATGCTGATGGTTGTAATATCCATAATTCTAAAAAAGCGTTTCGATCATTAGTTAAGAAAAACCCAATCAGTCATCATCATGCTACTTACTTGTGAGTAATCCCTATTATAACCACCACGTCCATGATGTCCATAGTATCCTCCATAAGGTTGTCTCTGTGCCCGATCATAATCAGCCTTCACAGTATTGATCAGATCCCTCGTAAGCTCAACGGCCTTTTCCAGACCTTCTTCTCGTGTGCATCTACGATAGCAAGATGTGTCAATAAATCAAGAGATCAATGCAACGTATAAAAGTACTTACGTAATGTGAACATGTAAAGGTTCTTCAGCCTCCAAACCAGTGCTTGTTTCATAGAATCCTGATCCTTTGCCTTTCAATTGCACTCGTGTACCCGTTTCACTTTGAATATGCTTGACGAAAGAGCCCTGTGGTCCGACAATCTTTGCCCTTAGGTTGAAATGAGGCGTACTTTCCAATCCCACATAAATCTTCTCTTCGAAAAATCGGCGTTCTCGCTAATGTAATGTTAGGTATAAGACGCATCTCACATTGTCACAATTGATCAGATCTCCAATACCATCATCATCATCATGGCAAGAGCTCCATAAAAAATGTATTTACCTCACGTCGTTCAGCAGGATGCGGTGTAGGTGCTGGAAGAGTGGCGTTTTGAATCATATCCTCGACCATGACAACTGCCTTCTCCAATGATTCCTTGGTAGTAGCTGAAATATGCAAATACAATGGTGGTTCTGTATCGGTTGCCAACGCCTTATCGGGATAATATTTGCCTCGTGTGGTCACATCTATTCCATATGAATAAGTACATTGAAATCCTTCACACAATACAAGCTTGCAAACATACCAGCATTGGTCTCACGTTGGATTTGTGCTTGAGTAGCTCCTCGTGTCAACATGTAACGGTTCTTGAGATCGTTGATAGGGATATTCTTGACAAACTCGCCGTCGCCCTTCTCACGCTGCTCGTTGACCGTTTCTTTGATACCTTTCTGCGCAAGAATGGCGTTGATCTTGGCAGCAGCTGCATCTATATACCAGTGTTAAAAGGCTGTCCTTCTCATTGAACGATCCAAGCTTACCAAGAGCAGCCTTTCCAGGATCATCACCACCTTTGTCGGATGAGCTATCGTTTGCTGCTGACGACTTGCTGGAAAACTCATCGGTTGTCTTTGTGATTTTGTTGGCTGTCTCTGTATGGCTCTGCCCCTGATCGTCAAGATCCCATTTGCGTTTCCTATGATGCGCATGAGTAACGTATCCAATAAACTAGGCATGTTGCATACTTTTGAGCTGTAGTGTCGGCTGCCATGTTGGTGAAGGGTGTTGTGTGTAAAAGAGAGGTGGGAAAGCCGTTACCTGCAACATGTTCCGACAAGGCCCTATCTCATACAACGGATTGGATTGGATACTTGATGCACCTTCTATTGCCTTCTTTCTCACACAGGCACATCCTCATTCAGGCACCACCATCACCATCTGATCATACATCATCTTGTCAAGACCAATAGCTGAGAAATGATAATCTATAAATCCTGCACCCATCTCAAAAGAAAACGACCCTATTAAAATGGCTAAAGCTTCGTTCGTCGACTTTTGAATGGATTAACATTGCCCAATGATCTTGTAGTATCCATCTTTACAGTTACCTGCAATCCCCTGCAATCCTTTGCCGTCCATATTTACAATAAGAGATCACCTCTGAAGTAAGCTCCCCTCTGGAACAATGTCCAGGGCAGCGAATTTTCAACCAGCTATTAGTCTCTCCATCACACTCCCGACTTTTTTCCATTCCACGGTATATGAACGATGCTCCTGCTTCAGCCCATCATTTCCATCCTTCAGCTTTCTTGATCCGAGAGGATTTGACTGAGTTATGGTCAAACACAGAAGTATCATCCAATATGAGAAAGATCAAATTGAATAATTATTTGTAAACTACCACTTGATAGCCCCTTCCTCCCATTCACTTTTGTTGCCCAATCCAATGCATGTGAACGATTCGCCTACTCTAGCCCATCAATCCCATCCTTCAACTTTCTTGAATCGAGGGGATTTGACTGAAAAACGCTCAAACAGAAAACATCATCCAATTTCACAAAAATCATTTGGCAAAGTTATTTGTGAACTACCACTTGATAGCCCATTCCACCCATTCACCTTTGTTGTCCAATCCAATGCATACGAACGATTGTCTTGCTCGGGCCCAGCATGCCCATCATTTAACTTTCTTGATTCGAGAGGATTTGACTGAACAACGCTCAAAGAAAGAAGTATCAATTCAACTCATTTAGTTTTCCACTTCTTCCAAGCTCAGCTTCTTCCCTCCTCTTCCTCCCATTCTCAACTGTTGCCCCCTTCGAGTACAATTACCACCTGTGAACGATTGTCCTGCTTCAACACACCCATCATGTCAACCCTACAGCTGTCTTGATCCCATTGTCTTCAACTGAGTGGCAAGTCCATGGCGTGATCACCCCACTACACCACACACCTTTCTTCGCACTCTCTTGCACACTCCTCTGCCACAACCAACACGTTACAGCATTCATTCCAGTGGTTGTTATTAGCAAGGTGTTTGTTGCATTGTCTCATACAGCGTCCACAGCCTTGTCACTCTACTACAACACACGCTCTTGCACACTCCTCGGCCACAACAACACGTAGCAGCTAGCAAGATCTTTATTCCATTGTCTCAAGTGGCGTGCAGCAGTCTTTCTTTGCGTGAACAGCAGATAGTCATCGTACAGCAGCAGCTTTATTTACGTGTAGCAACTTGCTTCAATGCATACGCGTTGTTTTGGATATGGATATGGATATTGGTATGGTACATGGGATGGATCTGGGTATATACGATGCGTGGAAAAGAGTGTATCCATGTCAACTTGTCCATTGACCTTATCATCGCGATCGGTTGGTGCATCTGATTACGTACTCTATACGCTATTCCATGGCAACAACTACCATCATTCTTTGTGCAACTTGTCAACCATCATCATCCAGCTCCACCTTTGCACACTACGCATATGATTTGCCATCACGCATCAAGTGCCGGTTCACATCCATCCGTTCACCTTTGCACAACACACGCCCAAAGGATAGAAACTTGCCACATCGATGTATCTCCCCTATGACAGCAATTCGATCTCTCTTGTGAATGATGTTGGATTAAAGGATTTGTCGAATACGGGATTGCGTTGGTCACCCATTTCTCAATATGTATGGTGTAAGAGATCATCCTTCTTCCGAATGGGACGTTGTTGTGTGTGGATACTTGATGCATTAGAGTATGGAGAGGTTAATACAGGATTGTAGCAAGGAACTTCACTTGTAAATGCTGTGAGAAAGGAAAATGACAGGAAGAGGAAGGATGTGATCAACATTCTACTAGAGTAGCATCTTATTAGAAAAGGCGTATGGTGATCATTGGTAATAAATGTGCGCGTTGCCATGCTTGGTTCAGCAATTACCCCTTTCCAAAGCATTGATCCATTATACCACGATGATTGTTACAGCATGCTTATTAGATTCCCAATGCTTTTTCGGCACAACTGCTTTTGCAAGTAGAGAATGCTACACATGATACGCGCTTTGGTGATCTTTGATAAGACGCATTTGCTTATAGCTCTATCACATGATACAACGATTCAAGTGATCCCGCCCCATTATACCCATACACAATTGAACCATCTTGCTTCCTTTGAACAAAGAAATTGTATTTCTTTCATGTGGGGTTACCCCCCGAGTGTCTCTCTATTTGCAACTTCTACAAGAGTGATATAGTTTTTCAAGATGGATGTGTTGTAATGTTGGAGCGAGTGATTAAAGGAGAAGATAGAAATGGCGTTTAGAACTTCTTGCCGAAGAGGATTTCTTGAAGGGCATCATAACCAGACAAGACACCAGCACCAGCAATGGCACGGAGAATGTTAGCACCAGCACCCTTGAAGAGAGACTTGGTACCCTCGTTGGCAACGATTTCCTTGAAGGCGTGGAGAGAAGAGTCATACTTGACAGCAGCACCAGAGGTCATCATCATACGTCTACGGACGGTATCGATGGGGTAGGAAGCAAGACCAGCACCAGTGGTAACAGCCCAACCAAGCAAGAAGGAAGCCAAGAAGTTCTTTTGGAGGTTCTCGGGAAGAGCAGGCTTAAGAGAATCGTACATACCGAAGTAAAGACCACGGTAGACAATGATACCAACACAAGAGATGGTGAAACCACGGTACAAACCGGCAATACCATCAGACTTCAAGGTCTTGCGGTAGACATCAATAAGACCGTTGAATTGACGGTCTCCACCACCCTTGGCAGCCTTAGCATCGTTAGCAAGACGAGTACGAGCGTAATCAAGGGAGTAGACGAAGAAAAGAGAAGAGGCACCAGCAGCACCACCTATTTGAAAAGAGATTCAAAATTTAGCTTACACTCGGTCCCTTGATTTTTCCACTCCGATGCATGTGTATGTATGTATGTAAACAAATAAACTTACCAGAAGCCAAGTTACCGGCGAACCAAGCCCAGTAGCCATCCTTCTTCTTGTCCTTGTTGAACATACGCTTGAACTTATCCTTGAAAGCAAAGTTCAAAGCTTGGGTAGGGAAGTAACGGATGATGTTGGCAGTGTTACCACGCCAGAAGGAGACAACACCTTCGTCCTTCATGGTACGGGCAAAGCAGTCGCCAATGCCCTTGTAGGGGGTAGCAAGACGACCTTGCTTGATCATCTCATCTTGGTTTTGGATCAAGAGCTTGATACGCTCAATGGGGGCAGCAGCAGTCTTGGAGACGGCGGCAGAGACACCACCCATAAGGAAATCCTATCATGTAATGTTGTTGGTTGATACATGATGTTGCTGATAACGATGCTGTATGTGTATTTAAACCACTTACGATAACGAATTGGTTCTGGGACTTTTCGGCCATTTCTGTATAGAGAGGGGTTAAGGAAAAAAGGGAAGAACAAACAAGTTCCCCAATCTCACTTGTTCTTAAACGATAAATTTTTTCTCGGTCAGCTTCGTTTGCGATTGGATGTTGTCGTCAGGGGTCGGGTCCGCCCTGGCAATGTCATCCGTGACGTTTGTGACAATTCAACTCATTATAACATGTGCCACACACAGGTACGGTACGCTTTCTTTTTTTGTTGGGTAATCATCGATTACTGCTTTTGTGTAAGAAGTACAACAACCACCCCATCCCTTGCCTTCGCTTATTGCACTAGGTCGAGATTGGCTTTTTCACCCCTGAAAAAAAGTACAGACCTTACCCCTTGTGCCTGGGCAACTTTTCCTTGTTGCAAGGGTTGCCACTGATCATTGTAAATGAGTTGCTTGCATAGTGGACTATGCCTCTCTTCATACACTTTTCCTTATCAAATCCAAAATCAACATAGCCTAAGCATTGATACGGCGTTGCCACCTCTTAGAATAAAGACTTTGCTTCAGCCGCCGACTTGCATTATTTAGCTTGTCTGCATAAAAAATAGGGAGGCACGTGCATAATGTCAGCCTTACATACCTCTTATCTTCCATATGTCTGTAAATTGCCCTGTACCAAACATGAGCTTTTGCTCATTAATGAAATGTTGCCTCCTGATTTTGTGTATGTTCATGACATGATTGAATTCGCCATGGCATAGCATATAATGGCTTACATCAACAACGTCAAACCCCACGGGGTAATGATGCACTCGCCATCATCCTTGATCATGCATCGCCTTCATACCCAGCTACTGTAAATACATTTGGCGCATTGGTTATCGATTCAAATTGTGTGCAGCACGTATATCGATAACTCAATCGGTAACAACGTAAACTTCACAAGCTCGTTTGTTGTTGTTGTTGGCATGGGCGGACTGGAAAATCAAGCGGCTATTAACGGTGGTTCCACCTATGCATGTAGCTTTCGGTATACTAGAAGGTGCAAGTGAATATGGAAATAAAGGAAGAGGATGCTACCCGTTGGTGCATTGTGTATGCGAAGGAGGGTGGCGTTGCATAAGAAAACAACATGCACATCGAAGAGGGTGTGAAGTACAAGGTAGAAAGGCCGTTGTGGCTCTTATCGGGAGGGTAACGATGAGCCAACATGGTGCTTTATTATCATTTAGACTTTACATGCGAGCGTAATGCGATGTATCATATTGTCAATGGCAACAAAGCGATCGCTAGTAATATGATCATCCATTTAGTAAAGATTGATCATTCTAGTGCTCATACGGCACGACGATGCAACATTTTCCATTTAGAGAAATCAGGTCGACATGGCAACCATTTGAGTGATAATGTATTGATCTATGTCACAAATGGATATTGTTGCTGCTTTATGGTATGATGGAAGCAAACAGGATAATTCAATACCAATGCCAAGGGCGGTGCACAGATCACATTATTTGGAACGATTGTGTGACAGTGTAACAGCGGCGCTGGAAACGAATGGCATTATCGAACAAAGGACGAGCGGATGACTAAAACCATGGTTGCTCGTGCGAAGTACAGTATCCACAAGCTGACATGTTCATAGTACCCATTTGTGCATGTGTATGTGGATCATACGTATATGTAAACAAGTGATGGGTGCATGTCGTGTAGAGGGATGATTGTGTTGTGTGGGGATAATAATGATCGCAAGAGCAAGGTTGTATGAGCACCTACGTAAACGAGTGGTGTCTTTATGATATTGCTGCTATCCCCATAATAGTTTATCCCCCATGACATCATTGTAGACCTCTTTTTCAATAACCAAATCATATATGCCATCATCAAGTAACCTTTATCTTCGTGATAATCAAGATGTATCCGTATTCAAATATAACTGGTACACTACTACATCATGCTGGGGGATGATTGTGGGAGGTTGCTATGTAGGTCCATTATGGTGAAAGTCGTTTACGATCATGGCTCATGTTGAAAAATGAAGGAATAGTAGGGTGATCATCGTTGTGTGCAAATGGGTGAGAGCTAATGGTTGGTCGAATCAAGGTCTTGTTGATGTATGGCGACTTTTAGCTGCATGGAGAGGTCGAGAGTGTGGTTTTCCTCCTACTCATCAAAGGTATGTAAGTTATCCTCCTCATCAACGCTCGCTTCGCTGATTAGTTATTACCTTCAGCATGAACGTCCATTTGATCCCTTGAGTGCCAGTAGTGAGCTTCCATTGACATCGGTATGCAAACATCAGCAATAAAACAAGAGCCTTGACGCCTCCCATCCAGTGGAGTCAATACCAACCTTGATCACCTCTAAACAACAAGGCGGTGCCGCTCTTGAACATCCCTTCCATAATGTGCTTTGTTGATTGAGACAATGCTGATCAAAAGTATGTTGATGTTGGGTATGTTTCATTGGCGTACATTTTGTCGAGCATATCAAGAGCCGTCAATCATGTCCTTCTAGCTGCAAGCATCATTCGATCGTCCAACAATAAAGATCCTTGTTGAATACGCCATCCAATATCGCGCCCGATTAACGGTTTGATCCAAACATGTGATGATGGTGGGTAGGAGTCGAATTGCATGAAAGAGGCTCTTCATCCATGGAGTGCAAAAGATCCAAATGGATTGCGGATATAGCTGGACAAGGATAGCTTCATAACCAGTAATGAGCACGACCTATTATGATACCCAAGTGTTAACCATTATTCGTGAAAGAAGAAAGATATCTTACCACAGCGTCTGTCACCCAATCCTTTTCAATGATATCTCCTTGATCACCTTGTACCACTTGTTGTAAAAGCAATGATACGTCTTCTGATGATGGCCACAGACCCAGCACTCGCTACTTGTCATAGCACCTTTCATCCAAGGAAACCGCCACATCAACTCGTGTTGGATGCCGAACAAAAAACAAGTGCCTTCCATGGCTTGGGCGTTACCATCCACGTTGTCAATGATAGTTGTGCTTCAGTTCCCCAGTCGTCTATGTCAATTGAAATCACCCTGTTGTCTTGTACTTGTTGCGCAGGTTGGGACGTTCATTGTCGCTTCAATGGAAATAAAGACACCTTGTGCTGATAAGCAATGTCGCTTCAAATGAGTTGCCATCTGGTTCCGAGATTGGTGTATTGGTGCTTGGAAGTAAGAGTGGATCGTAGTGTCGAATGTAAACCCGCGTTTGAAGGAGGAGGAAAAGAAGAGTGGTTACCCGCTCCACCCTTTCAGCTTCCATATAAGGATGGCGGTTGTTTAATAGTGGTGTTCATTCATGCAATGGCCTGTTAAGGGATCAGTGATAGCAATCAATCCTCAACAATGAATGTATTACTTGTTAGCTATCACTCTTTGTATCCATTTACATCACACACAATCAACATGCCAGTGACAAGTGGCTTTTATGAGGTCTGATCAACGCATAGGAGGGTACTACTACTTATTGGCCATCCTTGAAAGCTGAGCTCGCTCCAACAATACAGGGCCTATCCATCCATGTTACCATAACACAGCACGCAAAGGCGGATCTTTTCATCATCGCCTACGTCATACCATGGTCGAGAATGCCAGCTTTTTTAACCGGGTTCGATGTCGCCTTTCAAGTACCAACATCATCTTTCATGATGATCATAGAAACCAACGTATGAAAACACCATTGATCACATGCTACAACTATACTTAATTTTCCTTCATTGATGTCTCACAATAAAGGAACATGATACCTCTTCACAATGAACATGCTGGATTTTATTTTCATGCCCTGCTATGATAGTATTGATCGATACGATTCTCAACGTTGCGCTTGTGGTAGTAGCATCACGCATATCTATACATGACGGCAAGTTGCAATACACAAGTTATGATCAATCACGGCTGTTTATTAGATGCAGGCTATGCGTATTGTGTACATACCAAGCTCCGTGGACCTATTTAGCACGATGTCGTGTTCATCATGTGGTTACGTTAGCACAACGTACAGCAAGGTATGTGTCAATGACATGACGGCGATCACTATGCAGACAAAATTTGTGATAATGTAATGTGATCCAGGTCCACCTGGTGATCATCATCTACTCACGCCTACCACCACCATTTAGATCACATCGAGTGTGGTGATGACTTTGCATAATGCATCCATTGTCCACTTTTCCTGATACATGAATGTCGTGTGGCTATACGCGCGGGATGGACAATAAACAGATGTAATCCGACAGCAGCTGGAGGACCATGTGATCTATGCAGTCAGCAGCTAAGACTCATTTTGATGATGCGACGAGAGGGGGGCAAGGGGGTGATCGTTGTACAGAGTAAAACATTTAGTAGATCGTGTAACAATGTAATAAAGCGGCTTCGGAAACGGATAGCATTATCCGATGATGAGATGAATGATCTACTTTGCGATCATGCAATATGCAACCTGATGCAAGGGCATCCATGATCGGTAGGTTTAAAATAAAATGGTATGCGATGGACCACGAATTTTAGGTAAAAACAACCAGGTAGGATGGCTTCTTGACTTGTGTCCAATATGGCAACAACCATGCACGATAACGTGAGCGATAAAAACCCGACATATTGGATCAAGTGTAACCTACAATTCCAATGCAACATACCAACGCGTTCCAAGGCAAGTCATCTACTACACCATCATGTGGGCTTGTGTGTGTGTGTGTGTGTGTGAATACATGTGCGTGTATGGGTGGTGTATAAAGGATGCTTTTGACACAAACATCATCATCTCAAAAGAAAAATGACTCTCTCTCAGGGTCTATCTACTAAACGTACCAGCCACGGTCTTATGCTGTTGTATGTGTGTGCCATGGAATCCTTTCCAGCCACTTTGTGTTGAATTTCCAATTCAACCAGGATACCCAGGCAGGAGAACGTGCATGTATCGATGAATTCATTACGTCTGCTGCACGTTACATGTGTGTGTATGTGTGTGTGTGCAAAAGCATAGAATCATAATAATAAGGCTTGGCTAGATGATGGATGGTACCCCACCCCCAACTTTCCGTTTTCGGTATATGGTGTGATGAAGCATGTTGGGTAATCGAGAAGAACGTCGTGGTCGTGCAACACTAAAATAGAAAAATGGAATCATCACGATTGCAATAATCTGTGTGACGCTTGGTGATAAAGTAGCACACACACACACCTTTTTAATTCCGTTCGCTCGGAAGATGTATATATAAAGCGATAAACGTGTGGATTTCCTTTCAAATAGCATACCCGTCGACACGCACGAGACACAACATCATGCGATACCCTCAGCGTCCCACATGTTAAATTTATATGACCAATACTTTTGTGGGTGTGTGAATAACCGAGATTTAGATATCATAATCATCGCCGAGAGAAAAGTACGACATGTCGATCTTTGCCATATTTTGACAGATGAGATAATATGACAATGCCTTTATGGAGAACAAGATGAGGAGTTGAAGAAAAAGGTCCAAGCAACATTAGAGTTTCTCGAGAAAGTTGGGGGGGGGAGAACCGTGGTTGTGAGTTTACATTTCCTCCAACAACTTGTTGAGTAATAAATATGAGTAGTGTTGTATGTATGCATTACATGGAGAATGCATGTGGCACATACTACGACTCTGACAAGCGTACTCGTCTTTAATGCATAGATCAAAAAAGGGGGGAAAGCGGCGGTCAAGGAGCTCGTACGTGTGGTGGTGTGTGGGAAGATAAAGATGTGCATGCAGCTAATGATGATGGCGTCAACATCATAAGGGGATGTTTGCAAGGATCAAAATGGAGCCGAATCACCGGATGATGTATTGTATGATAAAGTTACAAACATATCAGTGTACCTGTTGTTCTCATTGTGACCATCATTAGCAAAGGATAAAGAGGCCAAGAAATGTCATAGAAAGGGTAAAAGACGACATCTCGGATGTAAGTACCGCGTTTGGAAATTGATGATGACGGCTGCATATGCACATCCAACTCGTCTGAGCACGCACTTGTGGGTTTGCCATTTCGTTGTCGATACACCGAGCAAGAGGAGAGAGGTATCTTATCTTTTCTCTTTGCATGATGCAGCAGCAGCAGCATTTGCGTCTACTATCAAAAGGTTGCATGTGTGCTTATATTTAATGAGCACGATGATATAGATGTGTGGCACAGCTATAATATACGTGGATCGGGCTATAATCGGCCCACATTGTATATCAAGGGGAAGAGGACACATGTGTGTATGATTGATAAAGCAGGCTGTGTGTGTTAACGTATAGCCATCTTATTGACATTGTAGTAGTAGTCACCACCCGTTTTCTTTTCTTTTCCCATCCCGTATATAACCGGAGCCATCTGATGTCATAAACCAGAGAGAAGAAGAGAGATAGGGATTGGGTTGTGTATAAAAAAGGAAAAAGCCATGGCATGTTAAGCAATAGCAGCAGCAGCAGCAGCAAGATGTGGATGGGGTTGGTTGGATGGATGGATGGGGGGTAGGATAGAAGATTTGCATTAACGATCAAAGAGAGGCACACACGCAGAGGCAGGCACCTTATGACATGAGGGGAGAGAGATGTTTGGGGGAAGGAAACAAAGAAAGGGGGAAGAATAATGTAAGTACATGAAGTTAGTATTATCAATACTCGCCTGATGCTCTTGTTGCACACACAACAGGAATTTCTCGAAATCCAAGATAAAAAACAATTTATTGTCATGTTCCTTAGGTTGTACGAGCCTCGGGCTTTACTGCCAGAGAGATATCGGATATGAGGAAAGGCATCAATCCGACGAAGGTGATATGCATTAATGTTATAAATCGGAGGAAATATAATAGCGCGTGTAAATAATGAAGAGTATTATTGTATTTGTATATATGCAAATGAGACACACAACACATGGAAGCAAGAAGGTTTCGGAGAGGCACAGCATGTTTATCTTTTTCATCTGGATAATGAGAATGTGGATCCCTTTGTGTTGGCAGGCGGGATAGAACATGGCACTGTAGCAAAGCAGATTCTTAGAATTTTTATACCTTCTTTACCTTTCTCACGTTTTCACTCTCCCTTCTCCTCCTTGTTTTATTCACTAGCTACCTTTCTTTTTTTCTTTCAACCCATTTGCTCCTCGTAGTATGGCGAGCTATGAGGCCGATTGTGAAGATCTGTCAGGCGATGAGTCTTGGGAGACCGACACTGCTACCACTACCACCTTTCTCAGCAGCCGACCTGCAACAACACAACCCCTCTACGCTTTCAATGACTCCATGCCTCATGTCCCAGCTCCAGTAGCAGCAGCAGCAAGTCCATTATTGCCACCACCACCTCCACCCATGCACGCCATTGAGGAACTAGAGACTGCCGACGATCCTGCGGCATACAGTGACGATTCCGAATATTCACTTGACTACGAGTATTTGGGTCCGCGTAATCCCAATTATCGTCCTCGAGATGATGCTGACAGCGATGCGTCCGAGTTGTCTGATGCTGATCTGGATATGCAAGAAGCCGATAACGATCGTGAACAGCAACATGAAGCTACAGCAACAACTGCTACAGCAACAACTGCCACGGCAACAACGACAGCGGGGTTTGACATGTGGGACGAAGATCCATACAGCACAAACGACTATACATGGGAATCCAACGATATGCGATTGACATGGTTTATCAAAGCTCGCAAGACACAGTTGGCTCAATTGGATGCGATGGCACCATGGCATCGCACGAGTTTTTGGCGAAAGGAGAAAGGATGGCCACGTCAACTCCCATCTTCATGCTCAACTACCAACCATGATCAATCAGCGAATGCATTATGTCTTGTTCTTGGCAATTATGGTCTCTCAGAACAATTGTATGCCATTTATCGCAACCGTATCTTGGAATGTGGTCGACCTATCATTATGGATTCAAGACGACAGCAGCACCAGCATCATTATCCTTCCATCAATCGAGGAGGTGGAGGTGGAGGAGGGCATTGGATGGGAGAACAAAGATCAAAGCAAGATCCTTTGACATGGATCGACAGTGATCAGCGTTCCTCCTCCTCTTCATCTACTTCTATCAGGATACAAGGATCAACATTGGATATGGATGGAAAAGGCAACAACAACAACAATGGTGGTAGTAGTAGCGGCAGCAGCAGCAGTGGCAATCATCAGCAACAACAACAACCTCTTACTACTACTACTACTACCACGACAACGACAACGACGACCACAACAGCAACCAGTAACCATGAAGGTGGATCGGAGGATGACAATAGCAATAGTGGTACAAGCTCCAATGGCAGCAAGTTTTGTGAAACGCACTTGTCAGTCTCCTTACGTCGGTCATCGACATCCGACCATCCGACATACAACCACATGCTGGCATCCTCCTCATCTTCCGGGGATGGCAACAACAACCATGATAATGCAAGTACGGGGATCATTTCCAAATTTGTTCCTTTCACCAAATACATCCGACGAGCCGATTTCCCACCCGTATTTCGACAAGATTCATACATGGCATTGGAATTTGAACCATTGTGTCTTGCTCAGAAATATGGATACATGGCCATTGGGGGATTGGAAGGTGAATTTGAATTGTATTGTTGTCATGATCAAGAGCATCCACCACGCAAGATTTGGGGTACAAAGTTCAAGAGCAAGAACAATGTTCAATTGATGACCAATTCGGTTCAAATTGTACGACTATCACGACTCGATCAACCCAACGTTTATGATCACATGTTGATTGTATGCATGAATGAAGCTGGTGTATTGTTATATCGCTTACCGCCTCATCACGATTGTCTTGAACAACAGCATCATCATCAACAAGTGGTTCAGCTCTATACGCATTTGAGATCTTTTGACAACGTGCCTATCAACGATGCCAAAGTCAGCTTTGATCAACGGCAAATGGTTTGCGTTGGTGATGATCGATACGTTTTCTTATTTGACTTGGTCCATGATGCAGCGACAGGATCAGTGGTGTTTACGAATCAACGCAAGCTTGTGGTGCCCGTGCACAGGTTGCAGGGTGGTGGAGGAGGTGGAGACAATCCGGCTGGCGAGATGCCCTACTCTTCTCAATATGTGTCATGGAGCCAATCGTCAAGGCATTTTGCACACACTTCAGATACCCATAATCATGTCCTTGTTTGGCGAGCTGAGACACAACAAGTCTTGTACTCAATCGACGCTGCTGGATATACTTACGCCATTGCATTTCATCCACGCCTTGAAGGCGTGCTCGCTTTCACCAATCGATACGGCTATCTACACACCATCAATCTTGAAGAAGCTATTCTCGCTACTACATCATCTTCTTTACATCAGCATACACAACAACAACAACAAGTGGTCAATATCCTCGATTTGGACGACACACAACAACCACTACCACTTTCAGCATCCAGTAACCATGACAACAATGATCAAGAAGGAGGAGGAGGAGAACGTTTGGCAGCACATCAAGAAATTACTATGATTGCATTTCGTGGTGAACGGGATCGACGACTGCGAATATTAGCCAAGATTAATGGGATCCAATGGTCACGGGATGGCAAGTATCTCTATGTGGCTACCAAGAAACGGGTACTGGCATACGAATTTCTTATGACATCTCGCAGCGTAAGCAGTTTGGTGGAGTTGACAGGGGATAAAGTTCGAGAGATCTTTGAACGCTTTGACAGTGCTACTCGTGAACAAGACAACAACAACAACAAGCAACGAATGAACATGACTTCAAGGAAACGTAAGCGTATTGACAAGAAGAATATCTCTACAAGACCCTCCAAAGATCCAAAGATCAGGGCAACGGCTTGGTTTACCAAATGGTCACTCGTTCCACCTCATCTTCGACATACCGTATTGAAAGAATCTAACCTGGCAAGCCATTGGTGAGTTTCTTTCTTTTGCTCCTTTTTCCTTTTTCCACAATACACACGCACACACAACAGACACACACACATGCATATCTCCATTTCCTCTTTGTACATCTATATACTGCTTTATTCTTCTTTTTCTCTTTTACCATCCAACACACCATAACACCCAAGCATATCATTTTTCTCTTCTTTGACACGAACAAACCAACCAACCATTACCATTCATCATATCTCTTTTTGACCGTCGCTTGATCACAGTTCCCATTCGCTCCCTATCACTCACTACTCATGGCTCTTTTTCTTCCATAAAAATACATCTTGTTTATATGTTTCCTCCTTTTTCTTTTTTATCATCATCATCATCGCCTTGAATATATTAAGTCCTTTACTTTGTATATGAAGAAGCTCGTATTGTCCGATATAAATGTGTGTCAATGTTGCTTTTAGGAATGCATGGGTGGGTTGGGGGATGTGGTTTATTGGTGCTGGTTATGGAATGATATTTATGCATAATACTACTTTCCTCCCGAACTATGGTCATCCATATCATCATCTTCATCATCGAGAAAATCGCTTTCTTCGGCAGATTCATACCAGCTAATCATAGCAATGCCATGGTTACCAACGTGAACAGCACATGCCATAAAGAGAACCCAACTTACAAGTTTTCATCTTCTTCTATTTCTGCGGGTGCAGCCAACATGAAATCCTTTTCTGATTTGGGCATTTGGAATCCAGGAGGAATATCCTTTTTGGAGGCTTCTACTTGGGCTATAGAGTTGAAAAGCATAGGTAAGCAACATCCTATGTGTGTGTGGTGATCATTCAATCGTACTTTTTACTATAGAATCAAAGAGATCTCGGTTCTTTCGATATGCCACCTAACGTCCCAAAGTTAGCATAATGTTGGAAAGGGGAAACAATGGTGATTTACTTACACCGGCATCTACGTTGGCAGGGCTTGAGCAATTGGGATCGGCCAATAATGAAATGATTGAAACCAAGACACCTGATCATGTTCCCATGTCAATCATGTCATTCATTGTGCGATTATTCCAATACACTTACTTTCGACTGACTATGGTTCATCATCAAGAATGATACGACAAAGGGTCAGCTTTACATTCATTTCCCTCAAAGTTGAGATTGCTCACCTGAGTCGGGTTCCATCGTTCCTACAACACACACACCCGTATTAGATTATGCAACATCGATCGTCTCATCTCATCTTACATACATCTGCTTTTTCGCCGCTTACAGGATCATCACCTGGTGGATGCAGGATTGAAATACAAAGTCGACCATCCGGATACACTATACCCATTTTCTTTGAATCAATAATCGATCCTCTTGATGACGATGATGATGCCATTTACCGTTTGGATGATAAAACTCGCGATTGAATCGAAACGTAGGTGGGTTAAAGGGATAATCCTCAGGGAACGACATGGTGGCCTAATGATAGCATTCCTTGGTTCGTCAAGCTCACAGCCACCCCTTTCCACACCATCCCCTTGTCTACTTGCCTTGAAATAGCCGCCTTCATAGATCGTCTTTGGTGATCCGATAATGGCAACCTCCCTGACAAGTTCCAATGTGAGCCCATGTATACTTTTAGAATGCCATGAGAAGAGTAGTACCATTCAAAGATGCTGTCGTTTTTAAGATCGACGACGAATCCCGGCACTGGATTTTTTGTCAGTTCTATCAAGGAAGAATAAAAGTGGGGGTTGGGTTGTATGCAGTGAGTTGTCTATGTGGGTGAATGGTGTGAATGGAAGAGTCTATCAACACCTACCTTTGTATTGTCGTTGAAGGATACTAGCTGCGGATGACATTGGATAAAGAACAAATAGGAGATAATCGAATGGGGAATATATATTTGAGTGAAAGAGAAAGAGGGAAAAGGGGTTGCTGTGGATGATGATGTGATGGTCGAGAAAGGCAAGGCAAGTCTTGTGTGACGATGCCGAGTTGCTTGAATTGACTGGAGGTAGGCAATGATGGAATTGGCTCACACACACGCACACACCGACTTTGCCTATCTCAAACATAAAAGTCAGATGCATCAACCCCACCACACACATACACACATACTCACTCATAGGAGTTACATTCCTTTACTTGATCATGTGATGGGTTCTTCAAATAAGAGGAGAAAGAAGGAACAAGGGGTTGGGTTCTTTTTATTTTACATAGCAACCGATAGTTGTAGTATATGAAAAGAGTAAGAAAAGAGAGAGAGGCAGCGAAACGCCCTTATACGCCCAATGATGTAGTGGATGGCAACGGGCGTATGCGGTGATCAAACGATTGGCTCGGGCTATCCAGTGACCTAAAACACCGTTTGATCCTGAACACATACGCACACATATCCTCTTTCCGTGTCGTCGTATACCAAAAAGAACCCTATCACACTCACACTCCACTTTTCACTTCTTTCTTCTATTTCTGACATCTCGTTTACTCTTTAACTTTACATCGACATGGTATGTCTCTCTTTATTCCTCTCTTTGCTTTTTGCTCATTGTCTCCTCTCTATGGCTGGCTACTTATGCATTCCTACTAGGCTGGAGCACTCGAAAACGCAGAGCAATTCGTTCCCAAGATTAGAGATCACGAACGCGAATCCGACTTTGGTACCATCTTTTCAGTCTCGGGTCCTGGTAATGCATCTCTTGCTTTCCACACCTCTTTTCTACCTTGGAAGAACGCTTTGACGCGTGCCGCCGTTACAACCAGGGGGATAAGGGGGAGATAATGTGTTTCGAGTTTGTTGTACTAACTCTCCATTCTTTACTACTTGATAGTCGTCGTTGCCGATAACATGCGTGGTTCGGCCATGTATGAATTGGTAATGTATTCTTTATCCTCTATCGTTATCATGCTGACTCTCGTTTCTTCATAGGTCCGTGTAGGCCACGATGAACTTATTGGTGAAGTCATTCGTATTGATGGCGACAAGAGTACCATCCAAGTCTACGAGGAAACTGGCAAGTATCATTACAAGGCCTATCAAACAAGAAAACTCATATCCCTTTAGGTGGTTTGACCGTGGGTGATCCTGTATTGCGGTCTGGCAAGCCCTTGTCCGTGGAACTTGGTCCAGGTAAATGATAACAATACTTTTGGTATATTAGAATGTTCTCTTATGGATGATACATTTAGGTCTCATGTCCAACATTTATGATGGTATTCAGCGTCCGCTCAAGGTGAGTAAAAGAAAAAGCAAATGGTCATGCAACAATCCATCTAATGTACTCTTTTCCCCCCTTTTCATTAGGCCATTCAAGATGTCTCAGACAGTATCTATATTCCCCGTGGTATCGCCACCCCTGCCTTGGATAAGCAACGTGCCTGGGACTTTGAGCCTATCAACTTTAAGGTACACAATGGACTTTCTTTCAAACTTGGCATCATCTCACACATACATAGGTGGGCGATCACATCACTGGTGGTGATATCTATGGTACGGTGGTAGAGAACTCTCTCTTGTCCGATCACGCTATTATGCTTCCTCCCAGTGCACGTGGTACCATTTCTTACCTTGCCCCCAAGGGCCAATATACCGTTGATGTAAGCAAGCAGAATGAGGATACCATCATCATCATCCAGGATGCGTTTTTATTCATTGAGTATTCTATAATAGGATGTTGTCCTTGAAGCTGAATTCGAGGGTGAAACTACAAAGTACACCATGAAGCAACTTTGGGCTGTGCGTTCTCCTCGTCCTGTTGCCGAGAAGCTTTCTGCCAACTACCCCTTGCTCACTGGCCAACGTGTGTTGGATTCTCTTTTCCCGTAAGTGGTCATTGTATTCCATTCTTCACATTTGGCTCATGATGTGTTCATTATAGATGTGTCCAAGGTGGTACCACTGCCATTCCTGGTGCTTTCGGTTGTGGCAAGACCGTCATTTCCCAATCGCTTTCCAAATACTCCAACTCGGATATCATTATCTATGTCGGGTACGTTTTTATGCTTGATGGAGTCATATAGATATATATAACTAACACGAAATAGATGTGGTGAACGTGGCAATGAAATGGCTGAAGTATTGATGGATTTCCCTGAATTGTCGATTGATGTCAAGGGTCGCCAAGAATCTATCATGAAGCGTACTACTCTTGTTGCAAACACCTCCAACATGCCTGTGGCTGCTCGTGAAGCCTCCATTTACACTGGTATCACCCTTTCCGAATACTTCCGTGATCAAGGCAAGAACGTGGCCATGATGGCTGATTCTACCTCTCGTTGGGCCGAAGCTTTGCGTGAAATTTCCGGTCGTTTGGCTGAAATGCCTGCTGGTAAGCATCATACACACACACAACCTTGTTATTAGGATACTCATAAATATCTATATAGATTCCGGTTATCCCGCTTACTTGGGTGCTCGTCTTGCCTCTTTCTATGAGCGTGCCGGTAAGAGCACTTGTCTTGGTAACCCTGCTCGTGAAGGTAGTGTCACTGTGGTCGGCGCGTAAGTAACAATACCATTGGATTGTATGAGATGATGATGAAAACTCACCATGATGAATCATAGCGTGTCTCCTCCTGGTGGTGATTTCTCTGATCCCGTTACTGCATCCACTCTCGGTATCGTCCAAGTGTTTTGGGGTCTTGACAAGAAGCTTGCTCAACGCAAACATTTCCCTTCGGTCAACTGGAACCTCAGTTACTCAAAGTACATGAAGGTGCTTGAGCCTTTCTATGAACGTGCCGATCCCGAATACATTTCGTTGCGCGATCAATGCAAGGAAATTTTGCAAATGGAAGAAAACTTGTCTGAAATTGTCCAATTGGTCGGCAAGGTAAGCAATCATAGATGGGTCTTTAGGATGCAGGCATTCAAATCACTCACGCTATTTTATGATCCACATACATAGTCTGGTTTGAATGAAACGGACAAGGTTACCTTGGATGTTGCCACTCTTATCAAGGATGACTTTTTGCAACAAAACGGTTACAGCAACTACGATCGTTACTGCCCCTTCTACAAGACCACTTGGATGCTTCGTAACATGATCGGCTTCTACAAGCATGCCACCCACGTGGTTGAAGCTAGCAACAACCAAATCACCTGGGCCAAGATTCGTGATTCCATGAGTGATGTCATGTACAAGCTCTCTTCCATGAAGTTCGAGGTATGTGTATTGTTGCATGATGTATGATGTAATGGATTCGAATAACTAGGTAACTTTTAATAGGACCCTGCTGATGGCGAGGCTGCTCTCGTTGAAAAGTATACTGCTCTCAACAAGGAGATCGAAGCTCGATTCCGTGACATGGAGCTTTAAGCTCGTGTGTTGATCAATTCCCCCCACCTGCTACTTTTTTCCCTTCTCTTGTTGACTGGACCATTTATACGAGTCGCAATGTGTGTATAAAAGATGTTTTTTTCATTTTGTGTCAAGTAAAAAAGGCGACCACATTTCTTACAAGGTGATTGATACCTGATAGATATGGATTTGTAAACAGAGGGAATATAATAATTTATTCTACTATGCGGGCATATGATGGTGATAGGTTGTTGTTTTTATGCGATGCGATCATGGAGGAGGAGGAATAATGGGAATGCGTTTTGAAGTAGTATATGGGATTTAGATCTTTGCGACCATCAATTGTTGATCTTGCAGAGCATGATGCCAAGTTTTGAGTTGTTCCAAGACGACAAAAGTGATGATGGTTTGAGGGCCGAGACGAATGAATGCAGGTGTCCAGCCCTTGAAGAAAGATCGAATGCCTTCCATTTTGTACATTTGTGACATGATGGTCATGGATGATAATCTACGTTCGGAAGTGCTTGCTGACATGATACGTGTCTTGATCACATCGACTGGAGAGCATACGGTCGTTGCCACCAAACCCTGCATGAATGGAAAAATGTCATCATGATGAGTAATCAAGCTCTCGGGTGTTTGTGGATCCGGTTCCGTAATGTTGTCCCACCCTCTCTCGCTCTCGTTCCCCACAATGTAATCCTTTCCAATCAACTTACCGCAAGTACACTAGATGTGAAATGAGTAGTAAGGCCATCCTTCATTGGGGTGTGATTTAAGAGCAAATCCTTAAAGATGTCATAGGAGACGCATTGGGAAGAAGTCATAAGGATAGCACGGTTGACATTGGGACCAACGCCTCGGAATAGCGCACTGACACCTTCCTCACGGCTTATCCGCACAAGACCATCCAATGCATTCTTGTAATGACGGCGTTGTTGAGGTGGCAGCTGACCATCGTTTTGCATTCTGACATTGATAACATCACCGGGATTGCCACATGCTCCACCCAAAGCACCAGCTGCACTCGAACATAGCAACAATTGCCATATACTAGGTGCTACATGACACCATATGCTTTCATATGAGCAAACACATGTTGGATAATCAATGTCATTCACACTTACAAGATGAAGTACTTTGCTTGAGTCTTTCATAGACACCGAATCGTACCGTAGAATAAGTAGCTTGTCGAAGAATGCTTGCTGATAAACCGGCATACAACCGAAGAGGTCCCTCTGTGCGAGCAATCTTGATCATGGTGCCAAGCATGCCCATGTTGGCATTGCCCTTCATGGTTTGCAATCGCACCTTGGTGAGATCGAGTGGGTGAACACAAGTGGCTGCCACACAAGAAGCAGCACCACCAAACCAAAAAGGAGTGGATTTCTTTGCTGATGTTGACATGGTGATGGTTTAGATATTAAAAATGTGTCGTTGCTGTGTTTCGAGAGAGAGAGGAATAAAGAGTGCCGTCGTCAATGGATACAACGAGACGTTATGAATGTGCACACAAAGAGTGGAAGAGAAGGGAGGAGGAGGAGGATAATAATAAGGAACAAAGGAAAAAAAGAATGATCTATATATAATAATGCAGCTGTCTCTTTCAGGTACATCCGATCGTTCATTGAGTCTTTCTTTTTGCTCCGTTCTATGGAAAAACTTTTTCCGATATAGCCCGTGTATATAGCCACCGGCAATCAGGATGGAAATACCCCACACCATGTGTTAAATGTTTCTTATGACCCACTGCTGCTACTACTTTTACTATCATTCTCATCCATAATGTACATACATAACATCCCTATACCATCGTCATGATCATCATCATTATGACTCAAGGGGAAATAAAGAAGGGGGGCTGATGATGATGATGGAATAGATTAGCCGCGCCTTTCTTTTTCTCCCCTTGATCGACATGCACAAATGGAGCAAGCTGGTAAACAGCGGATAAGTTCGGATCCTTTGAATCAAACCGTGACTCAAAAGGACGAATCGGATTTCAATCTTCTCATTGGGTGAGATAAAACCTATCCCCTATCACTTTGGACCAACGCTTTTGCTCACCTTTCCACCATCCGAGACATTTTGCGGGGTATTCAAGGCATTTGCATAATGGTGCTTATCATGCACATACCACATGCAATATACCTCACTTTTTGCTATCGATTCCATGTCGCTGGAGTTCAACTCTCTTGACTCATTTGCATGAATGGTGCAAATCAAAATCGCCGCTGCTGCTGGTGCTGGTGCTGATGTTTCGGTTGTTGCTACTGTAAAGCTATGTAACAAACGACAAGAGTGAAGAGTGGAGAGGAGGAGTAGCAGTAGTAGTAGTATTACAGAGATCATCATGTCGTCATGGAGTAGAAAGCAAAATATTATACCATTGCCCGATTTATATATCTATACCATCCATTGATGATAATCCTTTATCTATCAGCAACCAGCGAATTGGGTATATATGAAGCATCTTATCGATCCCATCCATGCCATTGGCCCATCCTTCCTTTTTCCCCACGGTTTCTCTTACACAGAATTAGAAAACCTCTTATCGACGTCGTACCATTGAACGTATGCACAAGAATGATGATGATTTTATCAGAAATAGGCGACTGTATGAAGTAAAGGGAATTTGGGATTCTTGCTTGAAAAGCTATCAATGATACCGCCAATTTCCGCATCCACGTCGGTAGCAGCCTCGATCTATATAAATGATGATGCACAATGTGTTATAGAGGAACATTCCATGCATGCACATCCTTCCTTCAATCAACCTACCATCTCAACCAGCTGCAGTATAGCCTTGCCTCCTTGTAATGCATCATCGTGATTATCCTTGATCTCCACATTCAAAACATGTGTGCTTGCATTGTATCCTTGTCCTCGATTGGATAAATCTTAAAATCAAAACGATGAGGGACATGCTGCGTATAATGAAAATGATACCCTTTACCTTCCACTACTGCATCAAAGCAACGTTCTTCACATGTAATGATAACATCATATACTTCGTGTGCTTCATGCCATCGTTGTGGTGCATCCTTGACTTTACGATTCCGATCCAGCATTGATAACAAGCCGTTCTGCGTATATCTATTGGATGATGGTTACTGGTCCTGCCTGCATCTTCACATATCCAACAACCTACAATTGTGGGTCACGTTGCTTGAGTTCTTGGTATACACGATCGTAGGGTGTACCGAAAGGATAAATATTGGGCTTGTCAATAGCAGGGCCAGGTAACCGTACCATACTGCCCGTGCCATACGATGACACATTGAAGCCATGTTTGCTAGATCGATGGTTGTCAACCTTAGATTCCAATGCAGCATAGCAACGTCTCTTGTTGTACGCACCTTAACACATAATGTGCCTCCATGGATCGATTCTGGTTACTGGCGCAAATGACGGCGTACTTGACCATTGTGTGTTGGGGGAAAAAAGGGTAAGCGGTAAAAGATAAAGAAGATGCCTGCTGGCTTTTGTCCCTTTTGAGAGAGAGAGTTCACATCCCAAAACACACAGGAACGTTCACTTGGATACAACGCATCCTTTGGTAAAGCTTTCATGGTTGTGGTAGTATCCGAAGATAGCCTTGTATATTCTACACGCACCATAGGTCTAGATAAATGGATCAACTCTAAGCCAGCTGTCAACATGAATGCACCTTTTTTTTAATCACCAAGGATTTGAAGCCTTACAAATAAATGGCCTTTATACCCCACATTAAAGTAAAAGTGCTCCTTGAACGTGGATGTGGATGAGCTGAGACTTGTACTACAATGCCTGCGGATGCATGATGCCCTTGGATGCTCAGCAAAATCGGGCTACTTTTAATCACTTGGATCTGGCAAACTGCTGACTTGGTAACGATACATCATCTGGCTACAACAGCAGCTATATTATCAACCTTATTAGGCGAGAAACTATTTTATCCATATGCCATAAAAGCAACTCGTTTCAACTATACATGGATCGTGCTGCTAGCACACAATTATCCTCAACACGTATGACAATAAACAATGAAGCAACAGAGCATTTCATTGTTGTTCTTGTTACCGGTCGTCATGGTACTGTCAATTGATGTGCTATTGTGATACCACATACACAACGTGATCCACTCCCATTCACCCCATACTATTGTATTTCTATAAAACCCACTCATACTACAGTAGCTGATGTCTCCTGCATGAAAAAGTAGTAATGGTGGCGTGGCTTCTCGCAGGAGAATGTATGTAAATAGCAATTTTATAGTGTATCATGGCATGGCTCATGCGCACATTATTATGCATCTTGTTCCCGATATTCTCAAACGTTCTACTGTACCTTGAAAGGTTACATGAGCATCTTGGAATAAGTTGTCTTTGACGCTTGATCATGTAGTGGTGATATAGGGCAGCTAAGGTGGTTGATGATATTAACACTCAACATTTAAGTGATACCCGCTAACCACATTAGGGTGCCCAACAATGGCAATACAAGTATCTCTATGATCATGATAATATAGGAAGAATAGCCAACGCACAGCCCATTGTTTATTGACACGAAATGGCATGCTGTGATGTGCGAATCAAGACAAATGGATGCTCGATTCAACCTATTGGGGTATAGTAGTGTGCCTGAGGAGGTGGCCTTTACGGAAGAAAGAAAGAGAGGATCCGAAAAAGTAGGTGCTAGTGGTCTCAATCTGCATGACAAGGCCGTCAAAACCTGTCGAAACAAGATACAAGTCACCACTAAAAGGGGATCAAAACAGTGAATGGTTGTCAGATTCGATGCCTTTTTTCTCCCTCGATGCATACCCTCCCCCGAAAATCCCGTTGTCAACTACGCTATATCTTGTATACGAGTGTATAACACACACACATAAAGAGTCCTGGTCATGTCAAGGAGCTATGTGACGTTTTTCCCAACGCAGGGATAGCATTTTTTCTTTCCCTCTAAGGAGCATTTGGGGGTATACAAATCGCTTCAACACAAAGAAAATACTACTTTTGGGATGGAGAAAAAGGGAGACACGGCCTGTGTGTGTGCGTGTGTGGGAAATCCTGCGATCACATACACCTTTAGCCATGTCAAAAGGGGTAGCTGAAATGATCGAGCTGCAGCTTACAAGACAAAGAAATATGCATTGCATGAAAACGTTAAAACGGCCATTTGCCAAACGCTTCTCATTTCTCATTGTCTTTCTTTTTCTCTACCTTGCTATTATCGATATGCTGACAAGTACTCAACTCCAAGGCGTTGCACCCAATGGTATTGCCAATATGAACACAAGCTTCAGGCTCAACATCAATCAAAGCTTGGACAATCCACCTGCCAAAAAAGCACAAGATGAGGCAAGTAAAAGAAAGACGCATGAGTTTTATAATGATAATGACCCAAAAAATAGATCCTTCTTGAACCATACGAGTACCTTTGTGCTCATCCCGGCAAGGATGTTAGAACCAAGATGATTGCTGCATTTAATGTATGGCTCCAAGTACCTCAAGACGAGCTACTTGCCATCACCAAAGTGATCGGCATGCTCCACAGTGCCAGCTTGCTGTAAGCGTTGTAGGGTTGTTATCAAGGCTATCATACTCATACCTCGCCTATAGCATCGATGATGTTGAAGATGACTCGGTGTTGCGTCGTGGTGTTCCTGCAGCCCATCATTTGTTTGGTTTGCCACAAACCATCAATTGTGCTAATTACGTCTACTTTTTGGCACTCGACGAGATCATCAAGCTCAAGAATCCGGAAATGGTCAAGATCTACACAGGTATGTGCTCAACATCTTTACATCCAAGCCTGCCATGGTGTTTATACGTCATGTTTATTTTAGAGGAGCTCGTCAATCTTCATCGTGGTCAAGGTAACAAAGGCTAAAAAGGGGGAAAAAGAGAACAATGAAAGTACTGATTCCTTGTTTAGGCATGGAACTTTATTGGCGTGACACAGCTACATGTCCTACAGAGGAAGAATTTATCGAGATGGTGGACAATAGTATGTATCGCAAGCACCCTTGACAAGCCAAACCTACTCACCCTTCCTTGGTATCATGATATAGAAACGGGTGGTTTGCTCCGCTTGGCCGTGAAACTTATGCAAGCTGCCAGCACATCCAAACAGTAAGTGGTGGCAACAAAATGATCAAATTCCAACGTTGTTGATGACAAGGGGATCATTAGGGATTACACTGGTTTGGTGAGCAAGATCGGTATCCATTTTCAAGTGCGTGATGATTATATGAATCTCCAATCACAGCAGGTATTTTATGCTCCCATGCCCATTTGATCGCTCAATCGAATTTACCGTGTTCGTTGCATGATGTAGTATGCTGACAACAAGGGCTTTTGTGAAGACTTGACCGAAGGCAAATTCTCATTCCCAATCATCCACTCGATTCGCAGCGATCCTAACAACCGCCAGCTGCTTAACATTCTTAAGAAACGCAGCGATTCATTGGAGATCAAACAGTATGCTTTACAACTCCTTGAGCGAACGGGCACGTTTGACTATTGTCGCAAGTTTTTGGCCAACATCGAAGTCGAGGCACGTAAAGAAATTGAGCAACTTGGTGGCAATTCCAAATTAGAAAAGATCATGGATATGCTGAGCATCCCTGTTTGAATTTGTACTTGATTTGCTATTCACTCTCCCTTGACAACTCCCTTTTTTTCCCTTAGCCTTTAGCAGTAGTTGACTCGGGATCATCCTCTTTTATCAAATATATATTTTTAAAACATTATACCTTGATCACTAGCATGTTTGAGACCATGAATAGGTTAATGCTGTTTCGCAACAAGGCCATTTGTGTGATATGCTCATTATGTGCCACTGCCAAGCACACCTTGAAACATGGGCTGCTTAAAAATTTATAACGCACACAAGTTGCTAGGATGCCGACAACAACATGCCAAACATAAAACAATGGAAGGAGCAAGCACCAAGAACAGCTGATAGGATCGCATACAACATGCTCCTTTTTGCCGGGCAACATCGGAACGTGCATTGACCGGCAACATCATCACCTGCGGTAGGTAGTAGGTAATAGCAACAAGATGGATGATGCGATAAATCAAAAAGGCGATACCACTCTTTCATGTGTGTCAATGATCATTATTAAGGTTGAATACTCAAGGTTTCCATTTGTTCCGCGGAGCACCTATACAACACCCCATACACAACACAGAGAGGGTTTTATTTGTAACCAAGAAAGGTTTGATGGAGGCGAGTTGGTGTGACACATCTAAAGGGAGGAGTGTGTGTGTGTGTCTCATTGCCCCATTTTGTTGGGCAACCACGTCATGATCCTTTATGTAGCTATTGCATTCTCCATCAACACCATGCTATAGGATGGCATAACGTAAATGTAAAAGCACGCGTGTGTGCATAAAGTGGATACATGTTTGATCCAGTCATGCGGTGACAACTACCAAAAGTGACGGGGGATGGAGACAATCACGATAAGGTTTGCCAACAGGCGGGCGATGGTGATGACTTTTTCTCACACACGCGTCAACATGTAACGCCATTGGATGTTTGGATCCAACATCAGCCATTCGCCCCACAACGACTATAAAAGAGCACCCTGGAAAGCGAAATAACGGGTCCTTCAACATCTTGATAAGATAAGATCCTCCTCTCTCTCTTTTACTTTTTCTTTACCTCTGCCAGATCCTGGTGTGCCATCGTTTCTTTGAACACTGTTTATGCATTTATATCTTCTTCATTACAACATCATGAACAACTCGTCGGCTTGCTCGTATTGTGGACGTCAAGGCCACATTGCCTGGAACTGCCCAGCTCGACATCGTCCACGCTAAAAGATACAGCATTCTCAATCATCAAGCACATACATTTGCATTATCCCATACTTGCATGGTTTTCTTTCTTTCTCTATTGACATGCTCATATCCCAGTTTTACGCATTCTCTTTTCCAAAAAGCAAAACACCATTATTGCATCACACACATTATTCCCTTTGTATCATTATGCTATACATATACATATCCTCAACAAAAAGTTTCTTTATGTATTCCCAATCCCCTTTCCTTTCCCTCTCACTCTCTCACCTTCTTCTCTGCTGTCACGAAAAGTAAATCCGTGTATGCTCATTATCATCATTCATAAGAGGGAACAGAGTAATAAAAACACTTTTTCTTCTTTTATACGCTTGTTGTTGGGTGAGCGCGTCGCCTTTTTGACATGTTCGATTTGCGTTTACTTGCGTGTTGCTGCTTCCCACACCATCTTGGATTAAATGGATGTGTGCTACAGTGAATTATAGACCCGCGTGACACCATCACGCCAAAGCGCTATCCTTACTATCCTATTGGGTGTTTGTGTCATGACGATACAATGCATACAATATGAATGAATCCATGCGTAAGATGTGCATCATTGTGTGCGGGGTAGATGCAATATGAGCGTTTGTGGTAAACTCAAGTGACAAACTTGCATCAGCAGAAGCCTGGGAAAAAATGGATGGTTATACTTTAGGGCTGTCATCGCCACGCTTCATCTATATTACACAGCCTTGCGGATCTATCTATACAAGCACACCTGCTGCCAAAGAACAACATCAGCTGGCATACGAAAATGCGCACAATGCACAATGCAACATGAATGGCATGATCATTCATTGCTTAATGGAAACACACAACAACATCATCAGGCCACCCTTGTCTTTGAAAAGTATACTATGTACAAAGGAAAACTTTAATCATGTTGAAAAATGATCCATATGCAGGTACTTGTTTCAGAAGGTAAATGGGCAATGGGGTGGTAAACCCGCGGGGAAGAAGAAGACATGAGAACCGGTTTCAATTTCCCCCATCACCATGGCAACTCAAAATAGTCACTCTTCCACCATCCATGATCGACAGGTACACAAAAAAAGGCATGTTACTGCCAAGTGATATGGTGGTGGTCAATGCTGATTCTTGTTGCCATGGGGTGATGTAGCACGAGCTCATTAAAAAGGATCACACCATCATTGTTTGGTAAATGGGGTCAAAAAGTTCTTTTAATAGAAGACAACATGCAGTGATTTTTAATTGCTTGTCTCCTTTTTCAAAATAGAACATGGCAACGAGAAAGGTGCGATATGGGGCGTATTTGATTTGTCGGCCGATGGATATGGATCCTGATATGTGCGCCGCCACACATACATTGAAGGCAGTCAAATGAAGCGAGAGGGAAGAATGGGTGGATCAAAGCGCGACTCGGTCTAGTGTCACCGTTTCATGCGAAACATCCACGTGGGCACCACGGATAAACTCTAAAGAGTGGTCGTCATGTGCGACTTGAAGAAGCCTGTGCTGGTACTTTGATTGTATCATGGCAACCGGATTGGCAATTGTCAACTCCTTTGGATAAGTAAAGCTCAATAGCATGTATCTTTGTTGATGTGGATGAGTGATCCATACACGGACCAAACAAAGGGGTCGGTCGCCAAGACAGTTGGGTCGGACTTGCCATGGATCCCATTCACGATCAAGATCGTTGTCGGTTGTTTCATTTGGATCCTCATCATGGGAACAGTAAATGATCGGATATTCGAGTAGCCACCCAGTCAAGGCCACCATGTAATATGGCACCATTCTGGAAAGGAAAAAGGGGTCGTCTTTTTGATTCACAAAAGGCAAGAGGCGTTGCTGCAACCAATTTATCAACACTGGTGGTGGAGATGATCTCTATAGTAGTCGTAGTCATATACATGAGTATGCTTTTTAGGGGGAGGTGAGGGTAAAGAGAGGCTGTGTCTTAAGGTGGGGGGGGGTTTGTGTGTGTGTGAGTGTGTGTGCGGAAGAGGAGAATGAGAGCAAAACAGTGATAAGGAAGCATGAGAAACACGGGGTTAAAAGAGAGAAAGAAAAGATTACCTTGATGGGAGGACCTTGCTTTCCTCGTACATCGACATAGTCCCGTTGCTCAGGCTTATTCAATGTTGTATCCAAATGACTTTGTAGTGTCTCACGATGACAAATGAAAGTATAGTCTTGACCGAATTGAAGAAGGACCAATGATTTGCATAATGGATGCTATACAAGGGGGAATTGTGTTAGGGGGGAGGTTGACGAAAAGAGGTTTTTTGGGGGACGAATGATTTTCAGGGCACTATGTCATATCATTCAGTGATGGGTTGAAAAAAAGTGTACCTGACGCAGCTGGGTAATCAACGGGACAGCGCGATCTGAACCCACATTGCAGACATCGACGAGATGGGCAGCACTGAAACCAAAGTCAGAACCGAGACACACCAACCACAATAGTGTTCCTTGTGTCATAAACCAAGAGAGACAACATGATGTTTCTTCTTACCGTAGACCGATAGCAAGGCACGTGAGAGCTAGGTGGGATAGTCTATTGTTAGCAAAAACGAAAAAGAGAAAACAAACGCGTGGTAGTAGTAGGAGGAGATAATGTTACCCTGAAGTAGGGAGTCAAATGCGGAAGGAGATAGCCTTGTGCCTTTGAAACAAGCCCTGAGCGTGAGACGAATATGATCCACTAATGGGTTCACTGATATGATGGGATTCAAGTTAGGGGATGAATATTATAGGGGGAGGGGGGTGGTAGCGAAGGATGATGAGACCCACTTACTTTCACAGAAAGGGAGAGGAGTAAAAGAGAGAGTGATTGACACCATTCAACAAAAGAGAAACCAATTTGAGTTCCAGGTGACACCAACCATTTCGTTTAATTGCACACATTTGAATGCACATCCATCTTCTTTTACTTGTTTCTTTCCTTTTTCCCTAATATTCCACCACCCACCACTACCACTACTACTACCACCTCCACCTCCACCACCATGGCTCCTCCTCATCCACCTCCCACATCCACTCCCTTGTCACATTTACTACTTCACTCTCGACAACATACCTTGACATCAAAGCACAACCTCACAAACGACTCATCATCATCATCATCATCCTCGACTAATCAACATCCTCCTCAACCATCATCCACTCGCAGTGCAATGACTTGTTCATCACACCAACAACATCATTCATTGTCTTCTCCTCTAAACGAAAGACCAGCTATGCCATCTCGCTCTAGCACAACCACTACAACTTCCACTGCAACAGCCAATCCCGCTTTGATGTCGTCAACCAGTTACAATCACTCCGCACGTCTCATTTTTAAAATGGCCAACAATCACCTTTTCGGTCGTCGAGGACACAACAAGGATGCATCTCTTGCAGTGACTTATCTACGCCGAGCAGTATCATTGGGCCATGCTCAAGCAGAAGGAGTCCTTGGCTTTTGTTACGAATTCGGTCTTGGTGTCGAGAAGGATTTCATGCAATGTGAGCAACATTATCTAAAAGCCGCTGAGCACGAGGATGGTCTTGCCATGGCTCGTCTTTCCTTTTTGCGTAAATATGGTCGACCCAATGTAAAGATTGATCGTGCCGAAGCAGAAGCATGGGCTGAACGCGTGCGACGTATTGCTCATACCAACCCTGTTGGATGGATTGTTGAAGCAGCTACTTTGGATGGTGATGCCAATTGTCAATATGCACTGGGTGTGTGCTACCATGATGGTGTTGGTATGCCACGTGATGAACATGCAGCTTTTCGATGGTATAAGGCGAGTGCAGAACAAGGCAATGCTCGTGGCCAAGGCATTCTCGGTTATTGCTACGGCGAAGGATTCGGTGTTACCAAAGATGACACTGAAGCAATGCGATGGTATCGATTAGCAGCAGCTCAAGGCGAAACAGTGGCTATCTACAATGTTGGTTATTGCTATGAGGATGGTATTGGTGTCGAACGTGATGTCAACGAAGCCGTACGTTGGTATCGTATTGCTGCTGAACAAGGCAACGCATTTGCACAAAATTCTCTTGGCTATTGTTACGAAGATGGCATTGGCGTCAAGCAAGATTTATCACGAGCAGCACATTGGTACCAGCGTTCAGCTGAACAAGGATATCCATGGGCAGAATGCAATCTCGGTTACTGCTACCAAAACGGTATTGGCGTTGACAAGAATGATGAGCTTGGTGCATTCTGGTATCGTCGTGCGGCTGCACAAGGTCATGCTCGTGCACAACACAATCTTGGTTTTTGCTATCAAAATGGTATTGGTGTCGACCGTAATGAAATGGAAGCCGTAAAGTGGTATCGCCGATCAGCTGAACGTGGTAATATTTTCGCCTATCACTCTCTTGGCTATTGCTATCAAAATGGTATCGGTGTCACTGCCAATGAACAAGAAGCCGTCTTTTGGTACTATTTGTCAGCCGAAGAAAATCATGCTCCAGCACAATTGTCTCTTGGTTACTGCTATCGTAATGGTATTGGTGTCCCCAAAAATGAACGTGAAGCTGTAAAGTGGTTCCGTCGTTCGGCTGAACAAGGTAATGCTCTTGCACAAAACTCGCTTGGCTTTTGCTATGAGGAAGGACTTGGTGTCAAGAAGGATGCTGCTAGAGCAGTGTACTGGTATCACAAATCGGCTCGTCAAAAGAACCCATGGGCTCAATGCAATCTCGGCTATTGCTATGCCAATGGCATTGGTGTTGACAAGGATGATCGTAAGGCTGTCTATTGGTATCGTCATGCTGCTGCTCAAAACCATGCACGAGCACTCGACAAGCTTGGTGTTCATGTTCAATGCGGTCTCGGTGTGGATCAAGACTTTGAAGCTGCATTCGATCTCTTTAAGCGTGCTGCAGCACAAGATCACATTGCTGCACAGTATCATCTTGGCAACTGCTACGAGAAAGGACTTGGATGCCAAATCGATTTACATCAAGCTGCAGTCTGGTTTGAACGTGCTGCAATGGGTATGTACATTGGGTTGTGTGATGAATTATCATGTGCTATGATTAACATGTGCTTAATTTCTTTTTTAGCTGGTTGCCGCAATTCCAATGAACGATTACGACGATTGCTCTTCCGAGTGTGCATGTGGTCTCCAGGTTCTTCTCCGTTGACCATGAATGAGGACGACCTGATATGTTCTGGATTCATCAGTGGGCATAGTGCGCCGGCCGCATAGTCAGCTGATATCAAATTCGGTTCTTTATTCCCTCTCCATCATCCAGAGTCTCGTTCTCATATACTCTGTGTCCCTGATACACTTGTCATAATTGCATCTTTTCCCCTCCACCTTTTAATTTCTTGCGTGATGGACGCTTAATATCCGCTCTTTTGCATTAAACTTGTCCAAAATAACTCAATAATAAAGAGACTCAAGTACATCGACCAAACAACTGCTGGCAGGCCCAAATGTATTATTATTATATCTGTTGATGGATATGTACATACAACAGGCGGGAGTGAATATATAGTAGATGTGATAAACGTAAATGATGATGGTTGAATGAGGTCCTCGGAATGCGAGAATGAGCACAAGATTCGGCTTTGACATCCTCCGATTACTATGAAGGTATCCAGTTGTCGACTTTGGGCGAATCTCAACAAGATGCGGGTGAAGACATTTGTCCACTTCTTCCTCCAAGTCAAGCAAGGTGTATACGAGTGATTGTTGTATCGCCGAAGTCGAATTCCTTGATTTCAATAGTGGGTATAGTCAATAGCATGGCAATCTTATCAACAGCGGCGTGCCCTTCTTGATAGATTGATGAAGCACCTGCACAACGAGTCATGGTGTGATTGAATGTCATGCATAAATCAGGATATGAGATAAGCAAGGTGGCAATAACCATCATCATCGAACAATGACATACCAAATCGCATGCTGTGCTCAAATCCCACAAAGTAAGACGTCGTTTGAGGATGTAGTGCTGATTTATGAAAGGCGAGTAGATGATACCTTCACGCAATCGGTGCTGACAACGCGCCAAGTAGCCACAGCAACATTCCAGGATATCCCATCACTGCACTTGATTGCATCCATCCATCATACCATTGCAAGTCCAATAAGAAAGAGTCATCATGTGAATGCTGCTGATACACCTCGTTTTCCATCCGCTGTTGGTCTATCTCTTTCCTTGAATATTTCCTATCGCAGCTCCACCAGGTTGTGACATGCGATGTACAGCGAAGATTGCTTGTATTGCACGGTGCTTGATAGTTGATAACGTTTCATTCAAATCGAACATCACGTCGTACTGCTTGAACGATCCATACTGTTATTCATCTTGTCTTGATCATAGACTCCTCCGTTCTCTTTTATACCTTGATAAACGCCTGGATCATAATCGAAAAGCTCCTGTAGCACTGTGCTGTTTGGATAGTGACACGTGTATCGGTGGATGAAGGGATGAGCATGGTCAACGCATGGCACAGTTGTTGTGTAGTGAATAAAGCTGATCTATATGCTGTAATATCGCACCAAGAAACAACCTCATGCAAACGGCTACTCATTGTCAACAAGATTGTAAAAAAAGTCGAGCCTTGTTTCCTTTGCATGTCCGTTAAAGAATGAGTGTCGAAGATAATTCCAAAAGACCAGAAGACAGGCAGCTTCCTGAATAGCCAACGTACTATAATAAAAGAGGAGGTTGGCAGGCGTTGAAGAAATGAACGGATCGCCATTTACCAATGATATCCATGTGCACGAAAAGATGTTGACATCCAACGACAGCTGCACCCATAATAGAAAAACCAATGCTCCAGAAGACATGTAGCTTGCTGAATAGTCCACATACTAAAATAAAAGAGAAGGTTGGTAAGCGTGGAAAAGATGAACGGATCACTATTTACCAATGATAGCCATATGCACGAAAACACGTTGACATCCAATGGCAGCTGCACCCATAATAGAAATCCCAATGCACCAGAAGACATGCAGCTTGCTGAATATCCCACATACTATAATAAAAGAGGAGGTTGATTGGGATTGGAGCCAAAACACGGATCATCCGCTATTTACCAATGATACCCATGTATGCACGAAAACATGTCGACATCCAATGATAGCTGCATCCATGAAAATCCCAAAGAACCAGAAGACAAGTAGCTTGCTGAATAGACCACATACTATAATAAACGAAGAGGTTAGCAGGCACCGTAGAAAAGACGGATCATCATTTACCAATGATAGCCATGTATGCACGAAATCCTGCTGATATCCAAATCTAGCCGATTCTTTGCAATCGTCCGCTTGTTGATAAGGCCCGCTACGGTGGCATCCGCGTTGTAAGTTGTAAACGATGGAACGATACTTGATGGGTATATACAGTGAGAAGGTTGAGTAATACTTGTACCACCAAAGATAGCATACTTACACGATGCCGAAGAGCCTTTACAAGGAGCGAGAACGAACCAATGTGCTACCCAAGTCCACATGCAAATCGAAAAATCATCCATCGAAAATCCCAAACCAGCATCCTAGCTTCGGAAGGGAGTACACTCAGTGATATAGCCGATATGAATGAGATACCAATCCTTTTTCATTGGGTATGGAATGCAGCTTGACGATGGAGTCCTTGACGAGATGCATGAATGACCTTGGTGACACAAAAGACTTGAACGCGGGCCTTCACTTCTTGTTGATGACATGATCCATCCATAAGACACGTATAGTTGTAGAGATCCATCAAAGGAATTGCCGATAACCAGAACCACCAAGAGATAGAAAGGTTGCTGATATCAAAGATATACAAGTTGTTCCTTGTTGCTGATGTGATCAATCGATAAGAGACCTTCATTTCAGGATGCCCACCGAGTTGCCGATAACGAGAAGAACCAGATGATGGGATAAAGCTTGATATGGCACCAATCGTATGCATGCTGTTGCTAGTTGCTGATACAATCCACTCATAAAAGTTCATTGGCTGAGATTCTCCAGAGAAATCGCCCGTTGCTTGGTAACCAACCACCCGAGACGCAATAAAGGTTGACACCACCAAAGACATAAACACTTCCCCATGGCTGACATGATTCACCTATAAAAAGATGCACCATAAACAATTGTCCAAACTCATCCAACAATACTTAGCAATCATAGCTGTGATCTTGTAAACCCCAAAGCACCAAAAGACAAGAAGCTCTCTGCAATGGTCCCTCTAAATAATGGTAGGCGTTTCAGCAAAGGTCTCCAAAAAGCATGAGAGCCATACATACCTGAATCACGCAATCATCACCAGCAGACTTGGGAAACAAATAGGCCATCAGGATGCAAAGTAATAATAAAAGCGCACAGCCAAAGAAACATCATTGTACCGGTACTCTCCTGTGGATCGACGCGATGAAGTGCATCAATAGAGATACCCATCTTCTCTCTAAAGGCAAGGAGATCAATAGCCGTAAAACGATGGAGCCGTGCGAACAGAGGATGCATTTTTAAATCCCTGAGGCCGCAACATGAGTCGCACTGTCCCCGGGCACAACATGTAGAGCTCCACAGGAAAGTGTAATACAATGACGTCCTTGACGTGCAGCCTTGATAATAATAGCATCGCCGAAAGAGGCTCTGCCATTGTATGGTGTTTGGTAAGTCCACTTGAATCCAACCAATCCCACAATGAACACTCTTACCTTGTGGTATTTCTCAATACCGTTCCATTGATGGTTGTAAATAACCTTGTATCCATCCGATCCAGTATGTGCTGCTGCTGTTTTTTGGTAAGGTTGGTTAATTAACAGGTTTTGCTTTGTAGATCCAATACCATGCATACCATTGAGCCAACCATACAGCATTCTTGCTTTGAGATCCGTATCCTGTTGCTGCCAGAGGTACCATCATCCAACATGTTCAACCTACCATAAACGCAATGTGAGATAACAAGTAAAACCAACCCACACGCTTTTGTTGTCAGCATACCCAAAAGAAGCAATGTAAAGACGTCTTGTGATCTCTCATTGTGGACAACTCGGTAAGGAAGGCACACGACGCCCTGAACCACGGTGATCACAAGGAATTGCAACCAAATACACCATCCGAAGGCAATACAATAATCAACCTGCAGCGCCAAGGTATGCCACCATATGTACCATACTCTCATTGGATCCTGAAATTGGCATCATAAGAGATATCCACCTTCT